>NW_026114611.1:102154-183164 GCF_025201925.1 Gopherus flavomarginatus
CCAGGCCAAGCAGGTTCTCCTCGCACACACATTTTGACAGGTTTCCCTGCTGATCACTGAGTGTATTAAGCACGTTTCAGGGGGGGTTGGCATGCCAGGCAGCAGGGAGCAGGTTGACCGGGTGTCTTTGTGGCTATCTGCTGGCCACGCATAAGCATGGTCCTTCCCAGGGCCGGCTTTAGGCCGATTCGATCGATTCCGGGGAATCGGGCCTCGCGCCTAAGAGGGCCCCGCACCTTAGGCACCTTTTTAATTTTTTTTTTAACTTACCCCGGTCCCCGGCTGCGGTCTGCTCCGGGGTCTTCCATGGTCCCACTCCTTTGAGCGAAGCGCCGGCGGGAGCACGGCGCGGCCCCGCTCTTCCAGCTAGAGCTCCAGCCAGGGCGGCGGGGCTTGCCGCGCTCCAGCCAGGGCTCCAGCCAGGAGAGCGGGGCGGTGGGGCTTTGCCGCGCTCCGGCTGGGGCTCCAGCCGGGAGAACGGGGTGGCGGGGCTTTGCCACGCTCCAGCTGGGGCTCCAGCCGGGAGAGCGGGGCGGCGGGGCTTTGCCGCGCTCCAGCTGGGGCTCCAGCCGGGAGAGCAGGGAGACGGGGCTTTGCCATGCTTCGGCCGGAGTGCGGCAAGCCTGGTGGCTCCGGCTGGAGCGCAGGAAGCCCCGCGACCCCGGCTGAAGCTCCGGCCAGAGCGTGGCAAGCCCCGTGACCCCTGCTGGAGCTCTGGGTCCTTTAAATAGCCCCCAGAGCCTGAGGCAGTGAGGGGCTCCGGGGGCTTTTTAAGGGATCCGGGGCTCCAGCTGCCTTTGCCACCCCAGTCCTTTAAATAGCCGCCGGAGCCCCGCCTCCCCCATGCTTTCCCCAGCGCTCCCGTGGCTATTTAAAAGGTCCGGGGTGGGATAGAAAGGGGTTTGGGGGCTACTTAAAGGACTGGGTTCCAGCTGCCTCTGCTGCACCCCCTGACCTGCCCACAGCAGTCTGCCCGCCCCCGCCTGCAGCCAGCTCTACACCTCGTGCCCACAGCCAGCCCCTGCCACACACGCCTGCAGCCCTGCCCAAAGCCAGCCAGCCTACCACACACTGCTGTCCGCACCAGCCCTGCACACCCTGCCCAGCCCACACCCTCTGCCCTGTCTCCAGTCAACCCCTGCTGCACCCCACTGCCTGAAGCCAGCCAGTTCCACACTCCTCTGTCTCCAGACCTGCAAACCCCTGCTGCACCTCCCTGCGGCCCTGCCTGAAGCCAGCCCACCCCACACCCCCTGTCTCCAACCAGCCCCACACCCCTTGCCCTGCCTGCAGCCAGACCCTACCTCCAGTCAGCCCCTGCCCTGCCTCCAGCCAGCCCCATGTCCACTGCTGCCCTGCAGTTTCCAGGGCAGTAACCCTGCACACCTGCTTCAATGAGGGAGGCAGGGAGCAGCTGGGACCAACACATGTGCACACCCCCAGGGAGTGGCGGGGACCCACACATGTGAAATGACGGTCATTAATAGCCAAACAACAGCATATATGATGCAATGTATATAATATATAATTTTATTATTCATATAGTTATGGAAAGTAAATAATACATGAAAGAAATGAAAGGCTTTTTTTTCCACTTTTTTTTTAAGTCATCCCTGCCAGGGCCCCTCCGAAAATGTTCAAATTGGGCCCCGCACTTCCTAAAGCCGGCCCTGGTCCTTCCCTCCTCTTGCCCCTCCCTCAGTTGCTCTGCAGCTTTTAAGCCTTCCCTTGGAGCTGTCAGCACCAGCCGCCTCTGCTCTAGGTGCCCAGAGCAGGAAAGGTGTGTTGGGCTCCAGCCTGGGACTTTTCCTCCATCCTGCCTAGCCCTGACTATCAAGCCTGGCCCTGGCACTCCTTCCTTCAAGTGCCATGTGGACAAGAGGCAACATGTGGCTGCAAGCAAAATGGCCAAACTTGTGGGCATCAGGCAAAGCTGCAAGAATCCCAAGCATCTGGTCAAACCACAGGACTGCAGGTATCAGCAACCAAAGTAGCAAGTTCTAGAGGCCCAACCCATTGTGGTCCTCACAACCAGGCTCTAGAGGGCAAGTCACCCAGCAAGAGGAGAAAGATTTGCTCTTGCGCAGCTGGAGACAGGGAAGTTAAGCACTGTGAGCTCTAGGGGTTTGTCATAACGTCCCACTGAGATCTGAACTCAGAATGCAGGATTCAGAGTCCTGAGTGCTGCCCGTTACACCATGGCACCAGCTTATGCTGCTGTCTCTGCACATCAGTGACCCTCACGGGGCCAGCTTGTGTAAAGGACTGTTGGCCCCTTACTAAAGCTCACTGGGTTTTTGGTTGGCTAGTTCCCAGTACCAATAGAAGGGGGAAGGATCAATAGGAAATCAGGACCCTAAGACTGACAGTCCCCAGGAGCAATGGGGAGAGGCCAAAGCTCCAAAGTTAGCCCGACTGACAGGCCAGGCAGTGTAATGAGGGAGTCACCAGGGAAGGGGATCCCATCATCTGTGTGAGCTGGAACTACCTGGGCCAGAGTGGGACCAAGCTAAGGAGAAAGCAGGAGCCCGAGAAGAGGCGGGGAGAAGAGCTGTGCTAGCCAGGGAGAACCAGAGCAGATCCATGCTAGGAACTGAGCCGGAGCAGCATGAGCCACAGAAGCTGCCCAGGGAGCAGATCTGTGCTGGGAGAAGTGCTGCAGCAAGCAGAGCCAGAGAGGCCAGAGGAGCAGAGCAGGGAGATGGAGGCAGGGTCGCAGCAGCACTGGGGCTGGAGGTGGGTGCAGTGAGCAGCTTGGGAGAGTGAGGGGGACCCTGGGCAGAAGGCCCAGCACAAGGAGATGCCACCAATCGAGAGGCCTTGCAGGCCAGACCTTCGGGGGTGGGGGGATCATATCCCCTACATGGGGGCTGACACTGGGAACAAGGGTCCTGTCACCTAGAGCATGTGGCCACTGCCAGAGCAAGTGTCCGGCCCGTTGTGTCCCTGCAGCACAGCCAGGGCCTGGGAAGGAGGCCTGGGACATGTGAGGGAGAGACTGTGACCTGCCCTGACACTCCAGAGATGCTGGTTGTGATCTCCCTGTAGCCCTTTTGAAGTGAGCATGACAAGATTCCTGGGCCCAGCCTTGTTGGGGTTACGAGGACTCTGCCACACATGAGAGTAGAAAGAGCGTCCTTGGGGTCAGGTAGGCCTCTGGGTAAGTGGGTAGGGACTCAGATCCTCTCTCTGGCCAGTTGCACCAGGGTCATGTATAAACCAGGGAAGTTCCCTACAATAGCTGGACCTGAACCCCTTGTACACTTGCCCTCTGTATTCCCCACAATAGCCGGACCTGAACCCACTGTACACTTGCCCTCTGTACTTATTGCTTCTCTGTCTCTCTTCCGTTCATCTCTGCTGGTCTCCCTCTGAGCTTTCTCAGCACCTGGCCCCACAGCTCTTCCTGCCAGCCAGAGACTGCTTGTTCTAGGCCTGCTCCTGTGGATGTGGCCTCTTTCCTGAGGAAAGGAACCTTTCCAGGAAATGGCCATGGATTCTGGGAATCTGCATGTGGCTGGTGGACAGCACCAGGAATCTTTTGGCTCCTGGCACACAAGGCTACTTAAAAGCTGAGTGTTTAGACAGGGGCTTGAACCCTGGCTCTTAAAATTAAAAGCCTGATGTTTTACCAACTGAGCTAGTTGAGACCATTTTCCCCATTCACCACAAGAGCAAGCAGGTAGGCAAAGAGAGGCAAAAAAGTCCCAGGAACCCCTCCTCTTTTTCTGCACATCCGCTGCCTGTCAGCAGGATTCCTCCTCCTCCTTTCTTCTGTGCCTCAGTGTGACTAAATCTCCACACCTAGAAAGCTGGTCCATCCGCTGCACCCCAATCCCCCCATGCCTGAGCCTCCCTGCCAAAGCCCTGCACCTGGCTCCATAGAATTAAGTCTCACGTGTTGCTGGGAACTCGACTTCTTGTGCCCACAGAGTCTCAGCCCCCCTCAGTAGATGACCTGAGAAACACAATGTTCGACTTTTCCAAAGAAGTGCTTGGAGGTGTTTTTTTGTGCGTTACCATGTGGCCTAATGGATAAGGTGTCTGAGTGTGGTTCAGAAGACTGAGAGTTTGAGTCCCTTGGTGGTTGTGTTTCTGCAGTTTTACCGTTGTGCTGAAAGTTCTGCTCCCTTTAGGGCTGGAACCTCTTCTTGGCTGCTCAGGCCAATGCTCTGGCTTCAGCTAGAGTCCCAGGAAGGAGTTAGGGGGTGGGCATCACAAAGGCTGGGACATGAGACCCAGGTGCTTCCAGTCTAGCCTTTGCCCTTCCCGATTTGCCAGAGAAAATGGGCGGCTGCCCAGGCTAGCGTGTGCACCTGTCCCTGTGCTGGAGGCTACTTGCTACATAGCGTCTTCGGAGCCTGGGTGTTTCTCTGCTTCTCGCCAGCTGGGGAAAAGCCTCTTGGGGTAAAATCTCCTGCCCCACTGCAAAAGTGAGCACCTTGAGTGGGACCAGTCAGAGGCCCCACCATGGGGGCTGGCCCTGCTTTCCTACCAACTTGTGATGTTATCCATAGAGCATCAGCAGCTGCCCGGCATGCTGGTGACCTTCAGTGGGTGTTCAGCATGGCAGGGAGCAGCCTGGCTGGGTGATTTTGTGCCTGTCTGAAGGCCACACCTAGGCATGGTCCTGCCCTCCTCTAGCCCTGACCTCAGTTGCTCTGTGGCTTTTAAGCCTTCCCTTGGAGCCATCAGCACCAGCTGCCTCTGCTCTCGGTGCCCAGAGGAGGAGAGGTGTGTTGGGTCACTTTTACAGATGCCCCTTCCCTGCACAGAGGAGCTTCCATCCCCAATCCCTGCCTGTCACTGCCCAGCAGCCCTCTGGCACCATTCCTGAGGGCTACCCTGCCTCACTTTCTTCCTATCATGTTGGGAAAGACAGTTCTCATTATTAAAGGTTAGGTGGGCCAACTAGGGGCAGAAGCCTGTTCTATGTTTTCCTACTGCAGAACCCAAGCTCAGGAACTCATCTTGGGTCCAGGCACTGCTGTGCTCCCAGAAAACAAGCCACCCCTGCACAAAGAGGGATAATAGGGCCTGCCAAAGCCCAGGATTGAACTAGGGACCTTTAGATCTTCAGTCTAACACTCTGTAACAGTCAGTGCTTCCCTTCAGGGCCAGCCCTAGAGGGGACTGGGACAAATCCCCCCCTTTCCTCCTCAGGCCCTGTCCCCACTCCACCCCTTCCCCCAAGTCCTCACCCCGTCCCATCTCTTCCCTTCCTGCACCTTCCTGCCCCATTCTTCTCCCACCCCCACCTCTTTCTGTCCCTGCTCCTTTCCCTCCCCACCCAGTGCCTCTTGCACCCCACTGAACAGCTGATCACTGGCAAGTGGGCGGCACTGAAAGGGAAGAGGAGGAGCTTGTCAACAAGGCCTGTAGTGTGTGTGTGGGTGGGGGGAGGTGGCTGTCAGTGGGTGCTGAGCACCTATTTTTTCTCTGTTGGTTCTGCAGCCCCATAGCTCCCATGGAGTCGCTGACTTGGCTTCTTTCGCACTCTAGAGAGAGGAGCAGAACTAGGGCTATGGCTGATCTATGGGGCACCAGGTGAGTGGCAGAGGCATCAGGTGCTGAGAGTTTGCCTGACCCCTCAGGGACACAGTGTGAGGTGGTGTCCCAGGCATCTCTATGAAAGGAGCAGAACAGGATTTACTTGGGGTGGGGAGAGAATTGAGAGTGTCTCAGGGGGTTGTACAGAGATGTTGCCCAGGTGAGAGACTGGCTAAAACACAGGCTTCAGTGGGAGCAGGATTCGCACCTGCACAGGAGAATCCTATTGGATTTCTACTCCCACATCTTAACCACTCGGCCATCAGAGCTGGGAGTGAAAAAAACTGCCCCAATGCCAGAGAAACTGGTAAAGAATCACAATGACCAGGTGTGAAGTCATCTGAACTACAGAATTCCCACCGCAAACCTGGCTCCCAAAGCACTGGGGGGATTTGGGGTTTGTTCTCTTTGCTTAGCCATGTGCAGTCGCACAGAGAGCGCGTTTAAAAGTCTCCCCTCCCACAGAGTGGGAACGGGAAATGATTCTCAACTTGAAGCCTGACGTAGGGTGACCAGAAGTCCCGATTTTATCGGGACTGTCCCTATATTTGCTTGTTTGTCCCACGTCCCGACCGATCAGGACCCTGGACAAACAAATATCTTTGTCCTTTTCTCCAGCACACAGGCATAGTCTGGAGGGATACTTGCCCCCCCAACTCTGCCCCCTCATTCCCCCATTAGATCCCTCCCCAAATCCCGGCCCTGGCCCTGCCCCCAGCTCCACTCCCTCACTGCCCCATTGGATTCCTCCCCAAATCGTCGCCCTAGCCCTGCCTCTTCCCCAAGCACACAGCATTCTTCCTCCCTCCTAGGTTTGCACACGGGCCATGGCCATGGCCGGGAGCGCAGCGCGGAAGCTGCTCCAGCCCTGCAGCCTGCGGGCACCACAGTGGGGCTGGAGGCAGCACGGAGCAGGCAGGGCCCAGGTGGGCAGGGGGCAGAGACACAAGTGGGGCGGACACGCTCCTGCCAGGAGCTGCCTGATTCACCCCTTGCCCAGGAGCTGCAGGAGGGGCCCGGATCATGGCTCGGCTGCAGAGCTCGGAGCCCAAGTTGGGCCCAGGAGTGAGGGGATGGGGGAGCTAGGGGTGTAGTGGGAGTTGGAGCTGAGAGTTGGTTGGAGATGGGGCTGTGCCACTGCCGCTTGGCGGCGGGGGGGCCCTCCAGCTTTTATTTTTGCTCCGCCCCCCGCGTCTCGATATTTCATCTTTGACATCTGGTCACCCTAGCCTGATATGAAGGAGGATGTCTGGACCAAGGGGCCAGGGACTGGCCTTTGCTAGAGAAACCACTGTCAAGTTTTAGCCAAATAGGACAAGTCAGCAGATGAGAACAACCTCAGGTATCAGTAACTGCTGCAGGTTGCAAATTCCTACATGCAGCAGTTTCTGGCACTACACCTGCACAGCTCTGCTCCCCGGCTCTTTTCGGGCTCCTGCTCTCTCCTTAGCTCTGTCCCACTCTCGCCCAGGCAGTTCCAGCTCACATGGAGGATGGGACCCCCTGGCCTGGTGACTCCCTCATTACACTGCCTGGCCTGTCAGTGCGGCTAACTTGGAGCTTTGGCCTCTCCCCATTGTCCCTGGGGACTGTCAGTCTCAGGGTCCTGATTTCCCATTGATCCTTCCCCCTTCTATTGGTGCTGGGAACTAGCCAACCAACCCCCTGCCCCCACACACACACTAAGTTTTATTAAAGGGTCAAGAGCCCCCTTACACAAGCCAGCCCCATGAGGGTCACCGATGTGCAGAGAAGGCAGCACAAGCTGGTCCCATGGTGTAATGGGCAGCACTCAGGACTCTGAATCCTGTAATCTGAGTTCAAATCTCAGTGAGACCTTGTGTTGGCTTGTGGTCATAGGCAGCAGGTTATGTACATTTGTGGTGCTCGGGCTCCAGGAATATTCAGGGGTGGGGGCCCTGCTCCAGCAATATTTGGAGCTGGGTCTCTTCTCCTGGGCCCTGGCCCCTGCCTGGCACCCCTCCCACTGCCGCGGTGCCTCGCTGCCTGACAAAAAGCAGCATGAGCCTATCCCCTGCTCCTGCTGCTGGAGTAGAGGGATTCTGGGCAGAAGTGCTGTTTGCTGCCCCAGGGTGCTAGTGCCCACCCTCCAGTAATGGCAAGGCAGGCTGCCCTGAGCTCCCTCATCCTTACCCCATCTCTCTACACTCTGATCCTCTGTCCCAGTCCTGAGCCCCCTCCTGCATCATGAATCCCTCATCCTCAGCCCCTCAGCTCTGCACTCCCTCCCAGAGTATGCACCTCTCACCCCTTCCTACAACTGGAGCCTGCACCCAGCACCCAAACTCTATCCCAAAGTCTGCAGCCTGCACCCCTCCTGCACCCTAATCCCCAGCCCAGGATCTGCACCCCAGACCTTCCCCCGAAGCCCCTCCCAGAGCCTTAGGCAGGTGGGGGTGGAGTTTGGGGGGCGGAGTTGGGGGCGGGTTCTGGACACCACCAGAATTTCTACAAACTTGCCACCCACGCTTGTGGTAAAGCCCCAGAGCTCAACTTCCCTGTCTCAAGCTGTGTAAGAGTGAATATTTCCCCTCCTGCTGGGTGACTCACACCTCCTAGAGCCAGGTCTTTGGCTGGGATGGCCACAATGGGTGAGGGCTCTAGAACTTGCTACCCTGATTGTTTGGATATGTGATGTTCACAAGCTTGGCCCTTTTGCTTCCTACCACACTTTTCCTCTGGCCCACATGGTGCTTGAAGAAAGGAGTGCCAGGGCTGGGATTAACAGTCAGGTCTTGGCAGGAGGGAGGAAGAGTCCCAGGCTGGAGCCCCACACACCTTCCCTCCTCCGGGCACCTAGCGCAGAGGCAGCCCAGCTCTGTCCGCTGGATACATCGGCAGAGTAGGTGAGTTCATGTAAATACAGTCTGGTCCCAAAGCCTCCTCCCAACCCTGGTCATCAGTAGCTACCAGGGGAGAGCTCATTCACACCTCGCTTACAAATCATCATTTGAAATTCTAAGGTTGGCCAACACTGCCGAAGCCAATGCACCGACATTGTCAGGAAACACAACAGCTGGGTGAGGAAACCCGGCTTTGTCCAGACTTTCCAAACCTATTTTACTTTCTCAGGTACAAGTAGTTTTCATACGTTGTATCTGTTTTTAAAGTGTGTGTTAACGTTTCAATTTCCATTCAAATTTGCAACCAATGACAACATTGGCAGCGCTGCATGTAACTACCTGACCACTGAGGGAGGGGGTGTTGGGGAAATTCGGGGAAGGGGGTGCACAGCCCCCTGGCTGGGGGGCGTATAGGGAATGCCCAGTTTCACTGAATTGAGTCTCCTACTGCAGCACCTCAGTAGGTTACATCAGAGAGGAGCTGCAGTGTCTAGGCAGTGGGATGCCTGTGCCTTTAAGAGCCCAGCCCTGGGAAGCCCATGCTGAGAGGTGCTGCCTGTGAGAGGGGAAATAAAAAAGCCCTCTGCTCCCCCCACCCATGTTTGCAAACACTGGAGTCTCAGCCCACTGGGATAACTGTTACCCCTCTGCCCCTGCCGGGGTTTAACCCTCTGGCAGCGCCTCCCTCTGGGCTTAACTCCGGCTCCTTCCCCCCTCCCTGACTTTGCCCTTCAGTCCCTCTCCTAACTCTGCCTCCAGCTGCATGACCCCCCGAACAGTCAATTTCCACTCCCTGCTCAGACCCTGGCCACCCACTCCTCTGATTTGCCCCCCTTTGCCTCTTTTTAATCCCTGTAAAAAGTAGGGGGTGCTGGGTCCCATTCTCTGGAGGGAGGGCTGGGCGCCTGGCCCCTGCCTGCCCAGTGCTCAAAGTGCCCCATGATCTTGTGGATGTTTGCCGAGTGCTGCAGGGTCACCCGAAGGGGGAGAGAGATGCGGTTAGGAGGTGATGCAGCCAAGGGTGCCTCACGCAACACTGAGATGCAGCCACCTCTGGGGTAAGTTACACAAGTCAGCAAATGAATTTGGAACAAGAAATGCACTGAAAGGACCGAGGCTGCTGCAGGAGGTGGAGAAAACCAGAAAAAGCAGTAGCCCTGGGTCCCAGCCCTGCCCCTTCCCCACTCTACCCCCTAACCTCCACTCCCCTCCCACCTGTGAGGGGAGAACCCAGGAGTCCTGGTCCCCAGCCTTGCCCACCCCCGTATTTCGATATGGCTCCATCCAACTGTTGCCCCCACAATTACAGGGCAGTGCCATGGGGCACACCGGGGCCTGCCTGTTTGCACAGGACGGGCGATGCCAGTGCTCCAGAATGGGGAGAGAGGATGCTAAGGGAGAAGCAAGCAGCAGACAGCTCCCATGATAGAGAAAGAAATGCTAGAGAGTGCTGTGCTGCAAGGTGTGAAGGGGGTTGGCAGGGAATGGGAGGATCTTCCCTCACAGCAGGTGCATCTGTCTCCATCCCAATTCCTCCCCAGCCCTACCCCAGCCCAGTCTAATCCCGGCCCAGCTACCAGGGTTAAATTTGGCTTGGATTCCCCAGCTGCTGGGGATGGGGCCTGGGACTGGGAAGCATAAGCCTCTACTCCCCCTTCCCCAGACACAGTTGCATAGGCACTGACCAAAGGAGCCTGCAGCACTGCTGCCTAGAGGAAACCGAGGCACCAGCCAGTGACAGACACATCATTGCTCTCCTCATCCTCATCCACTTTTCTATATACAACTTGGGGAAGGGAGGAGGGGTAAACTCAGGGCAGTTGCACAGTTAACCTGTGGAACTCCTTGCCAGAGGATGTTGTGAAGGCCAAGACTATTACAGCATTCAAAAAAGAACTAGAAATGTTTATGGTGGATAGTTCCATCAAGGGCTATTAGCCAGGATGGGCAGGGATGGTGCCTGCAGACTCTGTTTGCCAGAAACTGGGAATGGGCAACAGGGGATGGATCACTTGATGATTCCCTGCTCTGTTCATTCCCTCTGGGACACCTGGCACTGGCCACTGTCAGAAGACAGGAGGATACTGGGCTAGATGGACTTTGCGTCTGAACCAGTCTGGCCGTTCTTATGTTTCCCTTGGCACAGCAGTGATACCTCGCGGTGATTCAGGGTAATGCACAGAAGGTGTTTCCCTTGATGCAGCAGCGACACCCACTGGTCAGGTGGCATAATGCACAGCGTGTGTCTGCCTTCTAGGAGCAGTGACACCCACGGACCAGTCACCGTAATGCACAGAGTGTGTTTCCCACCAATTTGGGTAATGCACAGAGCATGTTTCTGTGAAAGTAGAATGAATTACATTGTGAAAATAGAAAGGATTAAAGAAATGCTGTCTGTACCTTTAAGCAAAATTGTTGGAATGCTGCAATCCAGGTGTCAGGAATACAGACATTAACATAGAACAATTGGATCGTTTAAGGGCAATTGGTGAAGTACTAACCTTAGATGGATAACAGTTAGTAAGGAAGTAGGATATGCATGCTGTGCCCCAGGTGAATTTTACTGTTTTGCTTTCTTTGTCCCTTTGTCTAATTCCCGCTCTTTTATCTGTATAAATAAGATAGTTTGTGTCTTGCATAGAGCTCACATTATCTGGGTGTTATTAGCAGAGAGCTGTGCTAATAACACAGAGTGGTCTGACAAACTGTGAGTCCTGAGTTTAACTCTGACAGGAGCAGCTGTTCCAGCAGGGGCGGGGCGCTGGGTTCCCTCCCCAGCTCTGCCTGGGGACTTGGGAGCAGCCGTTCCAGCGGGGGTAGGGCGCTTCCTTCCCTCCCCGGCTCTGCCAGGGGACTGCGGAGAGGCCGTTTCTGCGGGGTGTGGGCGCTAGGTTCCCTTCCCAGCTCTGCGAGGTGAATGAGGAGTGGCGGTTCCTGCGGGGGCGGGGTGCTGCCTTCCCTCCCCAGCTCTGTGAGGGGTCTGTGGGGCTGCCGCTCCCGCGGGGGCGTGCACTGCATTCCCTCCCAAGATCTGCGAGGGGACTGGGAAGCGGCCGTTCCTGCGGGGGCGGGGGGCTGGGTTCCCCTCCCAGCTCTTTGAGGGAAATGAGGAGCGGCCATTCCTGCGGGGGCCAGGCGCTGCCTTCTCTCCCCACCTCTCCGAGGGGACTGGGGAGCTGCCGTTCCTGAGGGGGCGGGGTGCTATGTTCCCTCCCCAGCTCTGCGAGGGAAATGAGGAGCGGCCATTCCTGCGGGGGCCAGGCGCTGCCTTCTCTCCTCACCTCTCTGAGGGGACTGGGGAGCTGCCGTTCCTGAGGGGGTGGGGTGCTATGTTCCCTCCTCAGCTCTGCGAGGGGAATGGAGAGCGGCCATTGCTGCGTGGGTGGGGTGCTGCCTTCCCTCCCCAGCTCTGCAAGGGGACTGGGGAGCGTCCGTTCCTGCGGGGGTGTGAGGTTATTGATATAAACTCGGACCATATAGAACATGGTTTGCAACCAAGGTCCTCTAATGGCACCAGATCTTATGTAAAGGGGGTCATATAAGGTGTCTAAGACCAGGTTCTGGGTTGCTGGTTATGATTATGCTGTCTGTATGTCTGTATCATTATGTAGCTGAAGTTATGAATATTGGCTGTATACTGTCTATCTTTCAAACTTGTGCTTTGTTACTGGGAGAGATCCCAGACAAGTGGGTGTTAGCTCTGCTTAGCCTGCTTGATGGCCCATTAAGAACCATCAGCTACACAATTAACCCATTGAGAGGAGGCAGATACGCCTTGTAACTCAGCCAGGTGTGCAGAAACTGGCCCATGTGACTGCAAACTCCATTTTGCTGTAATTTTCCACAGTAAGAACAAAGCAGTGTTCTTACACCTGGAAAAGTCTATATAAGGCTGATGCCTCATCTCCATCTTGTCTTCAATCCTGCTTCTTACCTCTGGAGGGACTTTGCTACAAACTGAAGCTCTGCACAAGGGACTGATGACCCATCCCAGTGGGGGATGTTCTCCAGAGACTTGATTTGAACCTGCAGTTTACTCCATCACTGCTACAAGCCTGAACTAGGAACTTTGCCATCACTGTATGTAATTAATTCCATTTAACCAATTCTAGCTCTCATTTCTATCTTTTTCCTTTTAGGAATAAACCTTTAGATTTTAGATTCTAAAAGATTGGCAACAGCTTGATTTGTGGGTAAGATCTGATGTGTATATTGACCTGGGTCTGGGGCTTGCTCCTTTGGGATCGAGAGAACCTTTTTCTTTTACTGGGGTATTGGTTTTCATAACCATTCATCCCCAGGACGACTGGCACTGGTGGTGATACTGGGAGACTGGAGTGTCTAAGGAAATTGCTTGTGTGACTTGTGGTTAGCCAGTGGGGTGAAACCAAAGTCCTCTTTGACTGGTTTGGTTTGCCTTAGAGGTGGGGAAACCCCAGCCTAGGGCTGTAACTGCCCTGTTTGAGCAATTGGTCCTGAATTGGCACTCTCAGTTGGGTCCCGCCAGATCCGCATTGTCACAGGAGGTGGGGCGCTGGGTTCCCTCCTGAGCTCTGCGAGGGGACTGTGGGGCCACCATTTCATCGGGGGCGGGGCGCTGTTTTCCCTCCCCAGCTCTGCGAGGGGACTGGGGAGCAGCCGTTCCTGCCGGGGTGGGGCCCTGGCTTCCCTCCCCAGCGCTGCGAGGGGCGTGAGGAATGACGGTTGGAGCAGAGGAGGGACTTTGGCATCCCTCGCCATCTCTCAGATGAGCCTGGGGAGTGGCGGTTCCAGTGGGGTCAAGGCGCTGGCTTCCCCCGCAGCTCTGAAATAGGTCTGGGGAGTGGAGGTTTGAGCAGGGGAGGGGAGCTGGTTTCCCTCCCCAGCTCTGGGAGGGGACAGGGGTGTGGCCATTCGAGCGGGGGTGGGGCGCTGTGTTCCCAACCCAATTCTGGGAGGGGACAGGAGAGAGGAAGTTCCAGCGGGGGCAGGGTGCTCGCTTCCCTTCCCAGCTCTGCGAGGGGCCTGGGGAGTGGCAGTTCCAGCGGGGGTGGGGTGCTGGCTTCCCTCCTGTCATAAACAGATGGTTAAGGGTTAATGTCTCTTTTACCTGTAAAGGGAAGAAGCTCAGTGAACCGGGCTGACACCTGACCAGGGGACCAATCTGGGGACAAGATACTTTCAAATCTTGGTTCAGGGAAGTCTTTGTTGTGCTGCTTGTTTTGTTCTTTGTTCGCTCTTGGGGCTAAGAGGGACCAGACGTGCAACCAGGTTTTCTCCAATCTTTCTGAATCAGTCTCTCATGTTTCAAAGTAGTAAGTATAGCCAGGAAACATGGATCAATCTTATGTTTGTTTTCTTAACTTGTAAATGTGTCTTTTGCTGGAAGGATTTTTACTTCTGTTTGCTGTAACTTTGAATCTCAAGCTAAGGGGAGCGGGAGGTCCCTCTAGGCTTTATAAATCTAAATACCCTGTAAAACATTTTCCATCCTGATTTTACAGATATAATTTTTACCTTTTCTTTCTTTAATTAAAAGCTTTCTATTTTAAGAACCTGATTGATTTTTTTCCCTTGTTTTAAGACCCAAGGGGATTGGGTCTGAACGCACCAGAGATTGGTGGGGGGTAAAGGATGGGGGGGAGGTTAATTCCTCTTTGCTTTAAGATCCAAGGAGTTTGGATCAGTGTAGCCTCTCAGGGTAACCCAGGGAGGGGAAAGTCTGGGGGGAAAAAGAGGGGAGGGAAGGCTAATTTTCCTTGTGTTCAGATCCAAGGGGTTTGAGGCTTGGATTCCCCAGGGAAGGCTTTGGGGGAACAGGAAGTGTGCCAAACACTATATTTTTGGCTGGTGGCAGCATACGAAATTTAAGCTGGTAATAAAGATTAAAAGTGATCATGCAGGTCCCCACTTTTTGGACGTTAACTTTCAAAGTGGGGAAAAAAACTTGATACCCCGCCAGAATGGACCTTGCCTGGGCGGACTCGCTGTGGGAAGCGCACGGAGGGTCAGAGGATGCTGAATGCTACAAGGAGAGACGCAGGAGGTAAAGACTTTTGAGCTTCTTGCCCTAAAAACTTCTGCTCCAAGGGAGAGGAGGCTCCTCAAAGTCCTGACTGGTTTTGTGGGGAGCAGTTCCAGAGCATCGCCCGGTGACTCCGTGACAACTGGTGGCAGCAGCGGGATGTACTGCACCCCGTGAATGGCGCTGCTTGCAGTAAGTGACTGGGGAGCAGTAAAACAAAGGAGGGATAATGAGAACCAGGAGTGCTGAAGGCTCAGAGAGGGACGGTTTCAGGGAGTGGTTACACTCTGGGTGTGTGTGACCAGCGAGAAGGACTGTTGAAGTAACAGGGTCCCCCTGAGGACTGCAGCAAGCAGTCTCAGGGGCGGAGGAGCTTGCCGCTCTGCCCTGGGAGAGAGGATTTTTGCAGTAGCAGGGTTCCCCTGCGGATGGCAGGAGCAGTCCCAGGGGCGGAGGAGTCTGCAGCTCGACCCTGGCAAAGAGGTGGTGACCACGAGAAGGGCTGGCACACCAGGGGTTCTTCCTGGAAACCATGGGGGAGCCAAGAGCACACAGGCCTGTCAATCCAGAGCCACTTGGGAATGGTGAAGTGATGGCCTATCACCATCTCCTTGAGAAGGACATTGTGATCCTGTGCACAAAGAGAGGGTTACGCACGGGGAAGTTCATCAAGGCACAGTTAATCGTGAGTGGAAAGAGAAGGACACGTCTGAGGAGCAGATTCCTGACCCAGGTCGGGCTACAAAAGTATCTGGGAGCAGCTGGAGCAGCAGCCAGACTTCCCCGAGAGTCTGGTCTCCAAACAGATAATGATTTTCACGATTGGGTTCCCCATCAGGGGATCGAGGACGTATGGGATGGGAGCAGAGCCTGAGAGTGCGAGAGGATTGTGAGAGCAAGAACCTGAGGAAAAGCTGTGGAGAATCTACTCCCTTCTCCTGGTGGCTCCTTGTAGCCCTCAGTAAGCAGTCAACTGCTCCAGACCCTGGATCCCGTATGGGCAGACTGAGGCTGAGGGCTAGATCTGGGCAATGGAAAGAATAAATCCACCCTTATCCGACCCCACCCTGGGATACATTGCAGGGAGGCTGGTGTTGGAGGGGGTAGGGAGTCCTGCAGCCCTCGCAGGGGAGAAGGGGGGCGATTCCCCGGCTTGACTGCTGATGGCAGTGGCAGGGTGGGGGGCACTGGGGGATTGTGGTCTCATCCCAGCGGGGCTGGAGATGGAGCACGGCCTGCTGGGAGTTGACATCTCCTCTGTATGTGGGAGGGTGACACTGAACTAAATTGTGGGACCCCTGCCCCCCCCCCCAGGACAAGGGAGGGTCCTCAGCCTTGCCCGTTCTTCTCTCTTTTACCAGGATCTGCCCAAGCAGCTGGGCCAGCCCAGGCCCCACCTTCCTCAATGCCAGCAGCTTCCAATTCTGGAGAGTGGAACGGCCAGGGAGTGGGGGCCTCTCAAGCCCACCACGGGGAGCAGGGGCCGGGGCACTAGGGGGGCAAGGGCTGTGATGGGGGGAGGTGGGGTTGGAGAGATGTCAGGGGGTGAAGCTGGGACTCAGCAGGGAATGGGGCAAGCTGCAGGGAGAAAGTGTAGAGGAGAGGATGTGACAGGGGTCAGAACTGGGGGGGAGGGGACACAGCCAGGGTGAGGACTGGGCAGACTGTTTGGGGGGCTTCTCAGAGGCAGTAGAATGGGGGGGCAGGGTAGGAGCTGGGGGGAGGGGAAACAGCAGGGTGGAGGACTGGGCAGACCATAGGGCGGGCTGCTGAGAGGCAATAGCAGTGGGGGAGGCAGGGCGGGAGCTTGGGGGAGGGGACACAGCCAGGAGGAGGGACTGGGCAGACAGTAGAGGGGGCTGCTCAGAGGCAGTAGCATGGGGGGGAGGCAGGGTGTTAGCTGGGAGAGGGGACAGAGCAGTGGGGGAGGACTGGGCAGACCGTAGCGGGGGCTGCTCAGAGGCAGTAGCATGGGGGAGAGGCAGGGTGTTAGCTGGGGGAGGGGACACAGCAGTGGGGAAGGACTGGGCAGACCGTAGCGGGGGCTGCTCAGAGGCAGTACCATGGGGGTGTTGGTGTCACTAGGCATAAATCTAGGCCTCAGTGAACAAAGGCTCCTCCATGTTGAACTCTTCTTGATCTAGAAAGCTAGCAGCTGTGAAATGAAATGTGTAACAGTAAGTTATTAGTTGCAGCACAGCTAAAACCGGTCTAAAGCAGTCGTGATAAGACCTGTGCACCTTTAGCAGATGGACAAGATAACTTGCAGAAGGAAAACTTACTAACGAGCTGCCACGGTCAAGATTACTTAATGCACCTGCGCTTACGTAACTGCTACTGGGGAGGAAGGAGGAGGAGGGTGGGAGGAGAAAGAAGAAAAAGAAAAAATACTTATAAAAAGGGTCAAGCTGCTTGTGTAGTGGTGCACGATTTGAGGCGTTCGTCTCCTTGCACCGCTTTGAGATCCCAATAAACTTTGCTTGCTTCTCCACCCTGGTGTGTGTTCATTGGCGCTTCGCACTCTGGGCAATGAACCACTGTTGCTTGACTCGGGCACCCTCTGTGTCGGCAACAGAAGGCAGCGCCCTGACCCTGCTGGAACAGCCGCTCCCCAGTCCCCTCGCAGAGCCGGGGAGGAAACCCACAGCCCCGCCCCCACAGGAACGACGGCTCCCCAGTCGCATCGCGGAGCTGGGCAGTGAAGGCAGCTCCCCGCCACTAGAGGAACGGCCGCTCCCTCATCCCCTTGCAGGGCTGGGGAGGGAACCCAGGGCCCTGCCCCTGCTGGAACGGCCGCTGCCCAGTCCCCTTGTAGAGCCGGAAAGAGTCCAGCGCCCCGCTCCCGCAGGAGAGGCTGCTCCCAAGTCCCCTCGCAGAGCCAGGGAGGGAACCCAGCGCCCTGCCCCCGCCAGAACGGCCGCTCCCCAGTCCCCTCACAGAGCTGCGGAGGGAAGGCAGCGCCCTGACCCAGCTGGACCGGTCGCTCCCCAGTCCCCTGGCAGAGCTGGGGAGGGAACCCAGCGCCCTGCCCCTGCTGGAACGAACGGTCTCCAGTCCCATTGCAGAGCTGGGGAGGGAAGGCAGCGCCCCAACCCCACTGGAACGGCCGCTCCACAGTCCCCTGTCAGAGCTGGGGAGGGAATCCAGCGGCCCGTCCCCGCTGAAGCGGAAGCTTCCTAGACTCCTTGCAGAGTTGGGGAGGGAAAGTTGTGTCTCGCCCCCGCTGGAAGAGATGGGAGGGGAACCCCGTGCCCCTCCCCCACTGGAACGGGCTGTCATGGTGTAACTCCCCACTCTGAACCTTAGCGTCCAAAAGATGGGATACCAGCATGAATTCCTCTAAGCTCAATTACCAGCTTAGAACCTGTAGCGCTGCCACCAACCAGGAATTCCAGTGCCTGGTACACTCTGGTCCCCTCAAAACCTCGCTTGGGGACCCCCAAGACCCAGACCCTCTGGATCTTAACACAAGGAAAGTAAAACCTTTCCCTCACCGTTGCCTCTCCCAGGCTTCCCCTCCCTGGGTTACCCTGGAAGATCACTGTGATTCAAACTCCTTGAATCTTAAAACAGAGAGGAAAATCCACCTTCCCCCCTCCTTCTCTCTCCCCCTCCCAGACTCTTCCTGAGAGAAAGTAATCCTGGCACAGAGAGAAATCAGCCTCTCTCTCCCTCTTCCCTCCTTTCTCCCCACCAATTCCCTGGTGAATACAGAGCCAGTCCCCTGGGGTCTCAACAGAATAAAAAACAATCAGGTTCTTAAACAAGAAACTTTTAATTAAAGAAAGAAAAACAGTAAAAATTATCTTTGTAAATTTAAGATGGAATATGTTACAGGGTCTTTCAGCTATAGACACTGGGAATACCCTCCCAGCCTAAGTATTCAAGTACAAATTAAAATCCTTTCAGCAAAATACACATTTGAACTCCTTCCAGCCAAATACACATTTGCAAATAAAGAAAACAATCTTAAGCCTAACTCGCCTTATCTACCTAGTACTCACTAGTCTGAACTTATAAGAGCCTGTATCGGAGAGATTGGAGAGAAACCTGGTTGCACGTCTGATCCCTCTGGGCCCCCAGAGTGAACAAGAACCAAACACTAACAGCACACACACAAACTTCCCTCCCTCAAGATTTGAAAGTATCCTGTCCTCTGATTGGTCCTCTGGTCAGGTGACAGCCAGGCTCACTGTTCTTGTTAACCTTTTCCAGGCGAAAGAGATATGAAGCTCTTTTGTTCTATTAACTCTTACTTCTCTGTTTATGACACGGGCGCTCCCCAGTCCATTGGCAGATCTCGGAGGGAATCCAGTGCCTTACCCCTGCATCAACGGCCGCTCCCCAGTTCTCTCCTAGAGCTGGGGAGGGAATGTAGTGCCCCGCCCCCGGAGGAGCGGCTGCTCTTCAGTCCCCTGGCAAAGAAGGTGTGGGAACCCAGCGCCCCTCCCTTGCTGAAACGGCTGCTCCCCAGTCCCCTGGCAGAGCTGGGGAGGGAACACAGCGCTCAGCCCCCTCTGGAGCCACCACACCCCAGGCTCCTCCCAGAGGTGGGGAGAGAAGCCAGCGCCCCTCCCCCACTCGAACCGCCACTGCCCAGGCCCCTCCCAGAACTGAAAAGGGAAGCCGGTGCCCTGCTCCCTCTGGAACCGCCATTCCCCAGGCCCCTCCCAGAGGTGGGGAGGGAACCCAGAGCCCGGCCCCCGCTCGAACTGCCGCTCCCCACTCCCCTCCCAGAGCTGGGGAGGGAAGCCAGCGCCCCACCTGTGATGTTATGAGTATAATATAATATCTCACTGAAAGGGACAGGGCCAGAAAGAGTTAATTAACTCACCTCACCAACTGACCTGACCCATAGGTGAAGCTTAAGGACTGATTAGCAAGATATGTAAATGAATAGAGCTGTGAAATGCAAGTCTGCATTGTTGGAGGTAGAAGGATATATGTTTGCTCAGGTCTTGGGATGTCAGCAAACAGGTTTTGTCTATTGCTATGGTTTTTATTCAAAGATCAAAAAAGAGAATATTAGCATTTAAGATCATACTTGAGTGAATTAGTATTATTGTCTATATGTCTCTTTGAAGGTTGTGGTAACCTGTATCAGAACTGTTTAATGGATAAATTATTCTGTGCTAATTGCCAGGATGTTTGGGAGAAGGAGTTAAGCCTATTGTTTTCTCAGGCCGAAAGGCTGCTGGAAATGTATAAGAAGCCTGGGACACGATCCTTCTTCATCTCAGATCTGCTTTGGGTTTCAAGACTGGCAAACCTTAAGCCATGAGGATTGAGATCCCCAGTCATTGACTGGAGCCACCCAGAATCTGGACATTGGACTATAACCTATGGACTATTTCTAAAAGGACTTTTGGCAACTACAAGCTCACCTCTACTATGTATCTAAATCTCAAGAATTGAATTCAAGTCTGTATGTATATGGATCTTTTAACCAACACTCTCTTTTCTTTTCTAATAAATTTTAGCTTAGTTAATAAGAATTGATTATAAGCATGTATTTTGGGTAAGATCTAAGTTGTAATTGGACCTGGGTATGTGGCTGATCCTTTGGGATTGGAAGAACCTTTTCTTTTATATGATGAAGGCAGATTTTCAGGAATCATCATCATATGTTTGACAGGTGTGTCTGGACGGAGGCCTGAGGCTGGGCACTTTAAGGGTACTGCATGGTTTGTACTTCTAAGTGACCAGTGAGGTACTACAGAGGCTGTTTTGTGCTGGCTTGGTAAATCTAAGTATTGGAATAACCACCAGCATTTGGGGTTTGTTTGCCCCATTTTGTTTGCAATTCACCCTGATTGGGTGACCTCAGCTGGCTCCCACGGGCAGCACCATCACAGTGGCGTAGTCGTGCAAGGATCCACAGAACCAGGTCAATTAGGCTTTGGGTCAGAACCCCACGCTATCCACATTTGAAAAATGGGATTGAGAGTTTGGTTGGTTAAAGATCAGTGACCATGAGCCAGAAAGCATCTGCAAAAGCAATGAAACTGCAAGCCCTGATGGATGGCCTGCAGTTTGAATATGAGCAAAAACTGGCAGAAATTCAAATGGAAGAGAAGCAAGCCTTGGCCCAGCTGGAGGAAGAAGCTGCTGAAAGAAAGGAGGAGGCTGATGAGAGAGAAGAAAAAGCTCGTAAGGGGTGTCTGGAATTACTGGCCGCCGAGGAGAAAGCTCGACAGAGGCAACAAGACCTGGAACAGGAGACTCACAAGATGCAGCAAGAAACTGCCAGACTTCAGCTCCAAGTCAAAGAAGCAAGGAAAGAACAGCAGAAACTGTATCCTCTTGAAAATCCAGCTTATAACTATGTTGATATGTGGTATTACTCAGAGCAGTTTTCTGTGTTTAACCAGTTTTGCTATGGCCGTGGAGAGGGGGAGTCTAACCTGGTGGGTAATAGCTGTTTGTCTGTTCAAGAAAGCAGTGTGTCTGGGAATGAAGTTTCTGAATGTCTGTCTAATGTCTCAGAAGTGAATCTGGAGTTAAATCAAGAGCAAAAAGATCTCATCGGGGAGGGAGACTTTTCTCAGGAGCAGATTCAAGTAAATGGTCAGATGGAAGCCCTAACCGAGGAAGGAAAGGGTAGATGTGTAATGGGTAATGGATTGGTGGCTAGTGCAGCTTGTAAAAGTGAACCTGAAATGGGTAACTGAGATTTGCTGGAAGTAGCTCAGTGTAGTCAAAAAAGCAGCAGCTTATCTGTTGAAAGTGGCAATGTGCTTGGTAGAGAAGGTTTGGAGGAACCTAGGCAGCCTTGTGAGCGGATGGCTTTATCTGGTCAGCAGTTTGGGAAGGCAGAAATAGTGGAAAATGAGTGTCCCTATCCCTTACCTGTTTCCTGTGTGGAAAAATGTGACAGTGAAGGAAATGTGCCTGTGTCTGTCAGGGGTATTGACTTGCCTGTGGAGGAAGCTACCTCAGTCTCCAAGCAGTTGTCTCTAAACAGCCTGGTGTGCTGGGACAAGGGAAATGAAATCCCAAGCTGTGTGTCTGGTGAAGGAGAATGTGTCTCTGGCTCTTGTGTGTCTGTGGAGCAGACAGAAGGTGCCTTTCAGCCTGTGATGGTTGAGGGTCATTCAGTTGTCTCGGAGTTGGTTGTAAATACAGCTAAAGCCCAGGAAGGGAATGGTCCTAAGTTTGTGTCTGCTGAGGAAAATGGCCCTGTAACTAGGTTGCATCCAGTTAGTGTCTTAGCAAAATCCCAGAGATCAGACAATTCTGGTGCTTGTAGTTTGCCAGTTGCTAATGTGTGGTTGGAAAAGGGTGTAGCAACTCTGTCTGCTCAGGGTGATACCCTAGCCAGGGCACAAGGAGAGCAGAAAGGTGATTTAATTGTGTTACCTACTGGCGGTTTAACGACTGTTCATGGCCAAGGGAAGGAGAAGGCTTCTAACCTGTTATCTAGAATGTCTATAGGTTTGCCTGGAAGGGGATTGTGTAGGAATCTGCCTGATGGGCCAGAGGTGATTCTGGATGTAAGTGAGACCCAGAAAGAGTCTGTGGGGGCTCAGGAAAGTGTCCTTTAGAGCAAGCCCTGGGTGAAAAGGGTAAGGGCAGAAGTTCTGAGAGGAGTGAATTGCTGCTTAGACAAGCTCCTAGGGAAAGAAACCCCCGTGGTAAGCTGTGTAAGCAATTTACTGCAACTGAAGGATCTAAAAGTGATTTGATCAAGAAAGTTTCAGTTCCTAACAGCCAGAAATTTTCTCTTAAAGGATCCACTGACCTTCCCTTTGAAAGATCCAGTGTGGGTAAATTTAACAAGGTCTCAGATGAAGTAAAAGCTGTTAAGAAAGTTGAGCAGCCCTGTAACCGCGTGGCTGTGTGTGGCCAGCTTATTGGGAAGACAATGGTGTTGGGACAGGAATGTCTCCATGCTAATTCTGTCAGTGAGCAGTCTGTGCTTCAGGGTCTGAGAACAGATTGGGTTACTGGTGTTTCAGAGCTAAACGGCTTTATGCCTAAGCGCTTGAGGATGCAGGGAAGAGCAGGCAAACTCTCACCCTCAGACCCTTTGGATTTGTGTGGTATCTTTGTAAGACAAAGTCCAGCCTTGGAACTGGTAGCAGCTAAGAAGTTAAAAGCTAGTGTCTGTGTTGATGCAAATTACCTGGCTGGCAGGGAGAAGAAAGACTTGCTAATAGCTGTTAGCACAGAGAGCCCACCCCATCAGCCAGTGAATTTGGTTAAGCAGGAGAAATCAGGGTTTGATCCTGCAGGACAAGGGGAAAAGAGAAAACTGAATTTTGCAAAGGGAAGCCACAGGTTAACCCTGAAATGCCCAAACTCCAATGGCATTAATCCAAGGGTGTGGCATGACAAACATGATTGTAGATGGACACTTGCAATTAATTTGTTGTAATTGCCAATGGTGATTTTTGTAAATAATGTGTTGCTATTACCAAGAACTGTAAGAATGTACAATGTGCCCAATGTTTTGGAAAATCCCTTGAACATGTTGAAAGCAGTACATGAGAACACACTTTATGTTAAAAGGCCTTGCTATACTAATGTTTCACAGTTAATTTCTGTAAACAGTATTGAAACTTTTCACAGGGGAAAAGACATTCCAGGCCTGATGTGCAGTAGAAAAGGGGAAACTGAGGCACACTACCATATGGCTTTCATGGCTAAATGCCAGAATTCCTGGACTATGAACAACGTTTATATCTACATTGGTTTAATGTTAATTGGGTTTCAAACATTTGCCAGAGCGTGTATGGATAAAGTAGCTCTGTTCTTTAGCTCTTGGCAAGATCACATGAAACATACAGGAACTATGCTGCAAAAGCTAACCAAGCTATACCTTGACTTTGTAAAGAGATTCAATCATGTAATTAAACATGACTTTGATAAACCATTTCTGTTATACACTGGTACGGCCTCTAGCCCAACACTAGCTGTAGTGAGACAGACCCACGGATGGGGAGCTCTTGGGATGCAGTCAGTGATGCTTGTGTCATCCCTTCCTGCATCAATTTTGAGTTGTGGGGGTGACGTTACTGATATAAACTGCGACCATATAGAACATGGTTTGCAACTAAGGTCCTGTAGTGGCACCAAGTCTTATGTAAAGGGGGTCATATAAGGTGTCTAAGACCAGGTTCTGGGTTACTGGTTATAATTATGCTGTCTGTATGTCCATATCATTTTGTAGTTGAAGTTATAGGTATTGGCTGTATACTGTCTGTATTTCAAATTGGTGCTGTAGTTCTGGGTGACACCCCAGACAAGCTGGTGTTAGCTCTGCCTAGCCTGCTTGATGGCCCATTAAGGACCATCAGCTACACAATTGACCCATTGAGAGGAGGCAGATATGCCTTGTAACTCAGCAAAGTATGCATGGACTTGAACATGTGACTCCAGACTCCATTTTGCTGTAACTTTCCACAGTAAGAACAAAAAAGTGTTCTTACACCTGGAAGAGCCTATATAAGGCTGATGCCTCATCTCCATCTGGTCTTCAATCCTGCTTCTTACCTCTGGAGGGACTTTGCTACAAACTGAAGCTCTACACAAGGGACTGATGACCCATCCCAGTGGGGGATGTTCTCCAGAGACTTGATTTGAACCTGCAGTTTACTCCATCACTGCTGCAAGCCTGAACTAAGAACTTTGCCATTACTGTATGTAATTGATTCCATTTAACCAATTCTAGCTCTCATCTCTATCTTTTTCCCTTTATGAATAGACCTTTAGATTTTAGATTCTAAAGGATTGGCAACAGAGTGATTTGTGGGTAAGATCTGATGTGTATATTGACCTGGGTCTGGGGCATGGTCCTTTGGGATCTAGAGAACCTTTTTCTTTTACTAAGGTGTTAGTTTTCATAACCATTCATCCCCAGGACGAGTGGCACTGGTGGTGATACTGGGAGACTGGAGTGTCTAAGGAAATTGCTTGTGTGACTTGTGGTTAGCCAGTGGGGTGAAACTGAAGTCACTTTTGTCTGGCTGGTTTGGTTTGCCTTAGAGGTGGAAAAACCTCAGCCTAGGGCTGTAACAGCCCTGTTTGAGCAATTGGTCCTGAATTGGCACTCTCAGTTGGGTCCCGCCAGAACCGCATCATCACAAGTAGGGCGCTGCCTTCCCTCCTCAGCTCTGCGAGGAGACATTGGAGCGGCCGTTCATGCGGGAGTGGGGCGCTGGGTTCCCTTCCCAGCTCAGCGAGAGGACTGGGCAGCGGCCATTCCAGCAGGGGTGGGGTGCTGCCTTCCCTCCCCAGCTCTGCGAGGGCTCTGGGGAGCTGCTGTTCCAGCGTGGGTGGGGCGCTGGTTCCCTCTCCAGCTCTGCCAGGGGACCGGGGAGCATCCGTTCCTGCGGGAGTGGGGCGCTGGGTTTCCTCCCCAGCTCTGCAAGTGGAATTGGCAGCAGCCATTCCTGCGGGGGTGGGGCTCTACCTTCCCTCCTGCGGTGGCCGGGTGTTGGGTTCCCTCCCTGGCTCTGCGAGGGGACTGGGCAGCAGCGTTGCCGCGGGGGTGGGGCGCTGCCTTCCCTCCCTGGCACTGCGAGGGGACTGGGGTCGGCCGTTCCTTTGGGGGCGGGGCGCTGGGTTCCCTCCCCAGCTCTGCAAGGGGACCGGTGAGCAGCCGTTCCAGCGGGGGTGGGGTGCTGCCTTCCCCCTCCGGCTCTGTGTGGGGACTGGGGAGCGGCCGTTTAACGGTGCTGCCTGTGGGAGCCAGGTGAGGTCTCTCAATCAGGGTGAACTGCTTACAAAACAGGGCAGACAAATCCCAAACGCTGGTGGTTATTCCGATACTTAGATTTACCAACCAGCACACAACAGCTTCTATAGTACCTCACTGGTTACTTAAAAGTTTATATCACGTAGTTCCCTTAAAGTGCCCAGCCTCAGGCCTCCGTCCAGACACACCTGTCAGATATGATGATGATTCCTGAAAATCTGACTTCATCATATAAAAGAAAAGGTTCTTCTTATTCCAAAGGATCAGCCAGATACCAAGGTTCAATTATAACTTAGATCTTACCCAAAATACACGCCACAGCCAATTCTCATTAACTAAGCTAAAATTTATTAAAAAATAAGAGAGTGTTGTTTAAAAGATCCATATACAGACAGACTTGAATTTAATTCTTGAGTTTCAGATGTATAGCAGAGGTGAGCTTGTAGTTGCCAAGAGTCCTTTTAGAAATTGTCTATAGGTTATAGCCCAATTTCCATATTCAAGGTCGCTCCCCCTTTTGAAACCCAAAGCAGATCTGAGATGAGAAGGATCATGTCCCAGGCTTCTTATACATTTCCAGCAGCCTTTCGGCCTGAGAAAACAATAGGCTTAACTCCTTCTCCCAAACATCCTGCCAATTAGCACAGAGTCATTTATCCATTAAACAGTTCAGATACAGGTTACCACAACCGTCAAAGAGATATATAGACAATAATACTATTTAACTTGAGTATCATCATAAATGCTAATATTCCTTTTTTGATCCTTCAATTAAAACTATAGCAATAGACAAGACTCGTTTGCTTACATCACAAGACCTGACCAAACACCTCCCCTTCTACCTCCAACAATGCAGACTTGCATTTCAAAGCTCTATTCATTTACAGATCTTCCTAACCAGTCCTTAAGGTTCACCCATGGGTCAGGTCAGTCGGTGAGGTGAGTTAATTAACTCTTTCTGGCCCTATCACCTTTAACTGAGATTTTATAGTACACTCATAACGTCACAGCCCTGCCCCCGCTGGAACCGCCACCCCCGAGGTCCCTCCCAGAGCTGTGGAGGGAAGCCAGCGCCCTGCCCCTCTCGAACTGCTACTCCCCAGGCCCCTCCCATAGCTGGGGAGGGAAGGCAGTGCCCCACCCCCACTGGAAACGCCACTCCCTGGGCCCCTCCCAGAGCTGGGGAGGGAAGCTAGCGCCCCTCCCTCACTCTAACCACCGCTCCCCACTGGCCTCCCAGAGCTGGCGAGAGAACCAATCCTCCCGCCCCCGCTCCATCCGACCCTCCCCAGAACTCTCAGAGCCGGAGACGGAAGCCAGCGCCCCTCCCCCACTCGATCTGCCACTTCCCACTCCCCTCCCAGAGCTGAGGATGGAAAGAAGAGCCCCTCCCCCGCTGGAGTTGCCAGTCCCAAGGCCCCTCCCACAGCTGGGGAGGGAAGACAGTGCCCCACCCCTGATGGAACCGCTACTGCCCAGGTCCATCCCAGAGCTGGGGAGGGAACCCAGCCCCCGCCCCCGCTCGAACCGCCACTCCCCACGCCCCTCCCAACCATTGGGGTGATCTCTGGTTAGCAGGCATATAGGTTCTTTTATTGTTTAATATGTTCTCTCTGTAACGCCTTTACCTTGAGAATCACTGTTTGCTGGCCATGGGCTGTATCGTACCTTAACTAGGGGCAGTTCTGCTGTTCCTAGCCTCTGAGGAAGAAAGGCCAAGCTGGCCTGCTGAGGGAGAGGATCTGCCTTAGTGGGGAATTCACACTGTAGGCAGGGAGCAGTGCAGCCTGGAGATACTACAGCTAGGAGCCAGAGAGATGTGGGTTTCTACCCAAGAGAGGTGCCAGCTGGACAGTCTGAGAATGGGTGCCCTTGCTGGACCACAGAGGGGGAATACAGGTGCAATGGCCCTGAATAAGGACAAAGAGAGCACAAGGAAACAATAAGACATCATCTGTCATACTGATAGTGATCTCAGCACACAACCTGCCTAACCATTGGCATGTGTTTCTAGGCTTCATAGAACAAGGGAGTTGTACGAAGGGATGGGAAGGAGGATAACCAGGTTGGCCAGGGGATGTTTATGAGGAGTTCTTCCAAAGAGCAAGGGACAAAGCCCAGAACCACAGAAATGTCAGGGTGGAAGGGAGCTCAAGAAGTAATCAACTCCAGCCCTCGGCCTATGACAGTGTTGCTTCGGATTTGAGGGGTGCGTGTACCCTAGAACAAGAGCAACCCAACTACAAACATTTGAGGGCAGGGGACTCGACTCGATGACCTCTCGAGGTCCCTTCCAGTCTATGAGTCTATTATGTACATTCAGCCACTCTGAAGTAATGAAATAGACCACCACACAGTTAAGGGTTATTTTCGAGACAGGAGCAAGGTCATACCTAGCTACTTCATAGCTTATTCAGCCCCTGCTTCTGCTTAGTATTTAAAAACTCCATATTGTCCCTATCACTGCAGGCCTAGATTTCTCCTCCTGTCTTTTTCTTAGCAAGTCAGATGAGGTGGCTGAGAGGTCAAGGTGATGGACTGCTAATCCATTGTGCTCTGCATGGGTTTGAATCCCATCGTCATGGGATGCTTTTAGTCTTCACCCCTCCTTTATAGACAACCATCTCCCCTTTGGTACAATGACAGATCAAACAATAATGCTTCCTGCAAACAAAAACCTTCTCAGAAACTCAGACAACCCTCTCCCCTTCCTCTCCCTGGCTTTAAATAAAATGTCTAAATCTCAGATTTCTAAAAAAAAAATTCTCTAGTTCTGTATTTCTTAGTTTTTATCTCAAAAGGTAACATCCTCATCATCTCCCCCAAACACCCTGATACCTCCTCAAATTATAAAAATACCCCATTTCTCAGCAAGGCCATGACAGTGACCCACAGCTAGAATTTCTAGGGCAAGCTGTCCTGAAGAAGGCAAGTCAAACATTTTCTCCCTGCTTCCCTTGGCAAGGTCTGACCGGGAAAAGAAAATTCCCCAAACTGAAAATTTTCTGCTGAAAAACCAATACTAGTATGTTTGAGAACTTTGATTTGAATGTATTATTATTATTCTCTTCTCATTTATCTCAGTTCAGTCTTTGTCCTCCAGATGTGTTTCCAGCTGTTGAGTTGTGGGGGAGAGAGGCCAATTCATAATGTCTCTACTTCCCTTTCATAGTTTCTTCCAACTTGCTAGGAAGCACCTTTGCTATGACATGAGTCAAGCACTGTCCATTGTTGCTGGGCTATCTCAGAGAAGTCTGCATTGAACACGGTTCGTGAGATAGTCCTTGGGAGTGTGGATACCTTCAATGGGCCAGCAGCAAGTCTGGCTCCTCCATTTTTGCACCTGAAAGGCTGGTCTGGGCATTTCCCAACCTCATAACATATTTCTGTAATGCACACAGAGCAAACTTCATAACATCCCAAACCAATGTGAGCACATAGAATGCAAGAAGACATTAATGTTCAATGGATGAACAGTTCAAGATTTTTAAAATGATCCCTCACCAGGCAGAGTTTGATCAAAATGTATCATCACTATATGAGAATGGTGAATATGGGGGTTGCAGGGTGCTGCTTTGAGCACAGCGTGCCACACCTGGGCGTACATTGTAATGGGAACGTACCCTTAGAGTCCATCTCTCCTGGGATAAAGATGGCAGGATGGCTGGCCTGGGTCATGTAACTTGGGCTCATTATGCTGAGGCTGAGAGGCTAAAAACTGTGGTGCAGATATTTGTGTTCACATTGAAGCCTGGGTTCAGAAACCCTCACCCCTCGTGGGGTCTCAGAGGTTGGGCTCAAGTCCATATGTCTGCCCTGTCATTTTATAGTCTTGCAGCCCCAGCCCCATAAGCCTGAGTCAGCTGACCCGGGCTTTCAGACAGGTGCCCTGGGTGTGTTAATCACAGTGCAGACATAATGTTAGGGTAGGTCTCCAGTGCAATGAAACATCCAGGGCAGGCCTGGGTTGGAGTAATCAGGGTCATGTGGCTTGGGCTGTAAAGTTGCAGTGTACGTGTCTGGGCTCAGGCTCAGTACCCTGCTCTAGGAGCCCAGAAGGTTGGGAGGGAGTTTAGCAAGTGGAAATGGTAAAACCGCAGTGAAGTATTACCCTGGAGTCATGTCAGTTCTCCATTGGTCTGTCTGCTTTTGGGGCAGGGATAATAACTCTCAGTGGTGCCTTGTTGAGTGGCTTTTGGGGCACCTGCTCTTGGCTGCTGTCAGAAGACAATATTCAGAGCTAGATGGTTCTTTGGTCTAGCCCAGTGTGGTTTTTCTTATGGTTTAAATAACACTCCAGGCACTGATAATAGAGTTACTGAAAGTTTAGGAGTTCACAGCTAGTAGGTCGTGGATGACCTCCCACCCCTGGGACTGGGGCAGAGGCAGGGGCAGGTCTGGGCTCTCACACCAAATGCCCTTTGTGGCTGCCAGAATCTGTGGGTGGCTCATTTAGGTTATACTGAGTGTTAAGTCCTGCTTTGTGCATCATGTATGAGAATGAAAATCCTAAACCGCCCTTTGAAATAACGAATGCAGCAGGATGTGCTATTATCCCTGCCCCAAAGCAGACAGACCAATGGAGAAATGTCATTGAGTCCAGGGTAATACTTCATTGTGGTTTTACCTTTTTTGCTTGCTAAACTCCCTGCCAACCTTGAGGGGGCCCAGAGTCCAGTATTGAACCTGAGCTGAGACATCTACACTGCAAATTTACCACCCCACAGCCAAAGCCTCGGGAGCCTGAGCTGGCATGGGGCAGCCTTGGGTGTTTCATTGCAGTCTGGACATAGCATAGCATTATGTCTACATTGTCATAAACATACCCAAGTCACTATTCTCAAACCCTGGGTCAGTTGATTCAGGCTTGTGGGGCTTGTGCTGCAGGGTTATAAAATTACCATGTAGACACTTGGGCTTGAGCCCAGCCTCCAAGACCCCATGAGGGGTGAGGGTCTCTGAGGCCAAGCTCCAGTCTGAGCCCAAATGTCTGCACTGCAGTTTTTAGCCTCACAACGTGAGACCCAGGAGAACAAGTCAGATGATCCAGGCCAGTCGGGCCACAGGGCTTTTATCACAGTATAGATGCCCTCTCAGAATATGTCTACATTGCAGTGTAAGCCCAGGGTTAGCAGAAGTCATGTCAGCAGCCCCAACTCATAAACCTAAACTACAAGGAAAAGACCCACCCCCAAATAAGCTGGGCAGTGCCCTTCTCTCTATGGTTAGTAAGTCCATTAACCAAAAGTCCTTTAACATGAGCCATCCCTGCTCTTCATCCCACTCACAGCTGTTGTCCTTAGTCAGTGCAAGCCCAGAGGTGCCTCTGTACAGTTCACCTGCCATCCTGGGTTTAAAAGGGGGAAAATAAGAAGGCACCATACTCACTATGTTGTCTAGGGACTCACTAATTCCTTCACTGCCACCCTGTCCTAACATTGATCTAACTCCTAAATTTTAGTATTAGGACCCAAGGCCCAGCCCACTTGGCTTTGGAACCCCGTTCCCCTGCCTAGCGAGTGCTATTGAATTGAGGGTGAGTCCCTGAATCGGGGTCTGCCAAGCACCGTTGGGCTGCCCTCAATTCACACAACAAGGATAACAGCCCTTTATTTCTCCTGCCCCAATAACAAGGAGACTGGGAATCCAACACCAGCCAAAAGGGATCATTTTGGCAAGCAAACCAACATATTTCCAACATACTGTAAAATCCACATGCAGACTCATACACGAAACCTTGCAAGAAAATCTTCCTGAGGGGGTCTGAGGCACCCACTGCTGGAGGGAAGGAAGGAGCAGTGGGTTGGGATTGAGGAGCAGCGTGAGGAGGAGGGGCCTGTGGGTTGGGATTGAGGAGCAGTGTAAGGAGGAGAGAGCTGTGGGTTGGGATTGAGGAGCACTGGGAATAGGAGGGGGCTGTGGATTGGGACAGAGGAGAATGGTGAAGAGGAGTAGGCTCTGGTTCAGAGTGAGGAGCAGTGTGCATAGGAGGGACTGAGGGTTGGGATTGAGGGGCACTGGGAAAAAAGGGACATGGGTTTGGGCTGTAGAACATCCTCGTTTGGGAATCCAGCAAGAAACGGGAAGGCAGCAGGTGATTCTAGTTCCTTAGGGATATTCTGTGTGTTTGTATGTGTGTGTGTGCAGGGAAGGAACATGCTATATGCCCAGAGGCCTTTATTCCTCCAGGCTGCAAGGACAGAGGGGCTGTCAGGAAGTTGCCCCTTCAAACCCACACACAGAAAGGCCTTTCTGAGGAAAGGGAAACTCCTGAAGAGAAAAAGGAACATCAGAAAGGACTCCAGAAAGACAGCATAAGATCCTTATGAGTAGTTTATCACCTGACCAGGGACCTGAACCCTGGGCCCTCAGATTAAAAGTCTGATGCTCTGCCAACAGAGCTAGCCAGGCTCACAAAGGAGAAGGGCAAGTTGGTGCAGAAGAGAAACTAGTGAAGAAAACAAGAGCAGGAAACAATAGGGGAAACCTGCTGCTCTGTGTGGTCTGGTCAACACTACGAGTTCATATCAAATTTAGCAGCATTAAATCTCATTAACCCTGCACCTGTCCACAAAACGAAGGCCTTTATATTGATAGAAAGGGCTGTTAGTACCAATATCTGTAATCCTCCCCGACGAGGGGAGTAGCACTGAAATCGGTATTGCCATGTCGGATTAGGGTTAGTGTGGCCGCAATTCGATGGTATTGGCCTCTGGGTGCTATCCCACAGTGCACCATTGTGACCGCTCAGGACAGCAATCTGAACTTGAATGCACTGGCCAGATAGACAGGAAAAGCCCCGCAAACTTTTGAATTTAATTTCCTTTTTGCCCAGCATGGAGTGCCGATCAGCACAGGTGGCCATGCAGTCCCAGAATCAAAAAAGAGCTCCAGCATGGACCGTATGAGAGATACCGAAGCTGATCTCTATATGAGGAGATGAATCTGTTCTATCAGAACTCTGTTTCAAAAGACGAAATGCCAAAACATTTGAAAAAATCTCCAAGGTTATGACGGACAGAGGCCACAGCAGGGACTCAACACAGTGCTGAAACTTAAGGAGGAAGCGTACCAGAAAGCCAAAGAATGAAATGGACGCTCACAGAGGGAGGGGCGACTGATGACTGTAGCTATCACACAGTTCCCACACTCTCTGAAAACCATTTGAATTCTTGGCTGAGTTCCCAAAGCCTGAAGAGTCAAAAACATTGTTGCTGGTGGTTCAGGGTATATGTTGTTCGCCCCCGCCCCCCATGAAAGCAAACGAAAAAAAATTGTTTCTTGCCTTTTTTCAATGTCACTTTATGTCTATTGGATGCTGCTGGCAGGCGTGGTGCTGCAGCACTACACAGCAGCATCCCCTTCCCTTCCCTTCCCTACATCAGAAGGTACAGTAGAACTGGTATCCTTCATCATCATCCCGTGAGTGTTCCTGGCCGGCCTCGGTGAGGTCGGCCGGGGGGCCTGGGCAAAAATGAGAATGACTCCCAGGTCATTCTCTTCTTTAAGCTTTGTCTAATGGAGATTCAGTCTTGCCTGGAATATCATAGCAGCTGGAGGCAGCCCTCCCCTCCCCGCTTTGAGCTCTGCTTGCAAAGGCAATAAAATCAGTGTTGTTTCAAATTCCTGCATTCTTTATTACTTCATCACACAAATGGGGGGACACTGCCACAGTAGCCTAGGAGGGTTGGAGGAGGAGGGAAGCAATGGGTGGGGTTGTTGCAGGGGCACCCACTAGAATGGCATGCAGCTCATCATTTCTGTGGGATGTCTCGGGCTCTGACTGGGAGTGGCCTTTGGCCTCTCTTGTTCTTTAGTAGACTTACCTGATAGTCTAGACAGGACTGACTCTCCCTTTAGACAAAACTTAAAGAAGGGAATGACCCGGGGAGTCATTCCCATTTGTGTCCATGCATCCCCGGCCGACCTCACTGAGGCCGGCCAGGAGCACCAATGACAGCAGCAGACAGTACAGTATAACTGGTAACTGTCATTGTCAACTTGCAAAGCAGCAGACGGGACGGTATGGCTGGTAACCATCTTTGCTAACTTGCAAAAGGCAAGAGGATGTTACTGTGTAGCAATGCAGTACCGCGTCTATCAGCACCATCCATTAGACATACGATGACAGTGAAAAAAGGCTGAACGGGCTCCATGGTTGCCATGCTATGGCGTCTGCCCGGGAAATCCAAGGAAAAGGGCGCGAAATGATTGTCTGCTGTTGCTTTCACGGAGGGAGGAGTGAGTGATGACATTTACCCATGACACTGTTTTAGCCTCATCAGGCATTGGGATCTCAACCCAGAATTCCAATGGGCGGGGGAGACTGCGGGAACTATGGAATAGCTATAGGATAGCTACCCACAGTGCAACGCTCTGGAAATCAATGCTAGCCTTGGTACATCAATGCACACCGCCGAATTAATGTGCTTAGTGGGGCCGCATGCACTCGACTTTATACAATCTGTTTCCAAAAACTGGTTTCTGTAAAATTGGAATAATCCCGTTGTCATAAACAGATTGTTAAGGGTTAATGTCTCTTGTACCTGTAAAGGGTTACATGCAGGGAACTGGACACCTGACCAGAAGACCAATCAGAAGACAAGATACTTTTAAATTTGGGTGGAGGGAAGTTTTTGTGTGTGTTCTTTGTCCGTTGTGTGTTCTTCTCTCGGAGGGTCTGAGAGAGACCAGACATTACTACAGGCTCTCTAAGTTTCTTTTCAAATAGTAAGTAAAAACAGGCGGTTTAGGCTTTTTGATTGTTTTACTCTATTTGCAATTGTGGATCTGGCTGGTTAACTTTTATATGTGTAGTTGCTGGGAATATTTTGATTTGTATTGGTACTGGGGGGAAAGTCTCTTTCTGGTGTCTGTAAGCTATAGGACCCTGTAATATTTACATCTTGAAGTTACAGAGATAATTCTTTACTTTTTCCTTTCTTTTATTAAAAGATTTCTTTTTTTAGAGAACTTGATTGATTTTTTTTCCTTGTTTCCCTTGTGTTATTCCAGGGGATTGGGATAACTCACCAGGATGGGTGGCGGGGAGACGGGAGGGGGAGAGATAGAGTCTCTCTTTGTTTTCCTTGAATCTGTTTGCCTCTTTGTGGAAAGGAAGGGAGATGCTTCTCTGTATGATGATTTAAGAGGATGGATCAGTATCTCTCAGGATAGCCCAGGGAGGGAAATTCTGGGAGGGGGAAAGGTAAGGGAATGGTTTATTTCTCCTTGTTTTAAGAACCCAAGGGATCTGGGTTCCTGGGGTCCCCAGGGAATGCTGGGGAGGTAAGAGTGCCCCAAAACACTATATTTTTGGGTGGTGGCAGTGCTATGAAATCTAAGCTGGTAATTAAGCTTAGAGGATTCAGGTGCTAGTTTCTCATTTTCTGAACTCTAAGGTTCAGATCTGAGAAGGAATGCTGTGATACCCGTAGTACAGACATCCCCTGTGATTAACAGCTTTGGTGACTAATTGAAAGGCTGATGGTTCAAACTCAAGTGAAGATGGAGGTGTTTTTTTTTTAGTGATGAGAATCCAGTACATTTTAACAGGCTGAAAATCTCCTCAATGCTGCTCTAGCCTCATTTGGCAAGCATAAGTGGCACTTTTGCCAGGTGCATTGGTGGTATAGTGGTGAGCATAGCTGCCTTCGAAGCAGTTGACCTGGGTTCAATTCCCAGCCAATGCAATGATGTGATGTCTTCTCCCCTGGGAACTGGTTTAATTTCAGTCACATTGTATCAGTTTATTAACGGAATGAGAGAATCAATGTCCTGCAGGGCATTCAAAACACAATGGAGGAAGAAAGGGGTGGGACTATACAATAAGCTGTTGCAGTCATCCTGGTATTACAATGTTTGGTTTATTTTTTTAAAAAAACTTCCTTTATTTATCTCTCCCTTTTAGACTTGGAGCCTTTAAGGTCAGAAGGGAGCATTGGGATCATCTAGTCCAACCTGCTGCACCTTACAGGCCAAAAGACCCCCCTCCTCTCCTGTAATAGACCCGGGAGGGGAGGCAGCTCTTTGCACTGCCCCTACCCCAGGCAGCACATGGATGCCCTCTGCCCCCTTCCCCTAATGGGTGTGCAGAGATGTGCCAGCAGCACTAAGGTGGCTCCCTGCCCACACTGCCTCCGTCCCTCCATGCCACTCCCAGAAATGGCCAGCATGTCCCAGCATCCGCTGGGGCGCGCGGAGTGTCTCCATTCACTACCCCTGCCCCTAGTACCAACTCTGCAGCTTCCATTGGCCAGGAACTGCAGCCAATGGGAGCTCTGGGGGCAGCGCCTGCAGGCAGCGGCACACAGAGACCCCCTGGCATGGCTCACCTAGGAGCTGCTGACACAGGGTTGTGTGTACTGGTCACTTTGGGAGCTGGACTGCCCGGGGTAAGCGCCACCTCTCCTGAATCCCAACCCCCTCCCCCAGCGCATAGCCAGCACCCTGCACTCAAATTTCCTCCCATAGTGTTGCTTGCCTTCCTTTCACCCAGAACCATCCTTCTTCTTCTGGGATGCAAGTAGCCATCCCTGGGAAGCCAAGTGGCAGGCACAGGATTCTACCTCCCAGTAGCCAACCCCACCACCCCAGGCTTTGCAGAACGAATGGTGGCACTCTACTAACCCCACTTAGCCGCACTGAGGCACTTAGCTTCTGCCCTGCCTTCCTCAGCTCGACTTTCCTCTTTTTCCCCATTCCTGCCTAACTTCCTCCTTTGGCAAGTCATACAAAGGAGGCCAGCAGGAAGAGCCGGCCTCTGCAGGCCAATCTCCAAGGGCAGAGGAATCCAAGCCACAAGGCTTCAAAAGGTGACTCTCCAAGATCATCTAGCTTTCCCCTGCTGATGCCAAGGCTTTTTCCTCAGCTCATTTCCCCACCATCTGCCATGCGGGGGTTAGGGTTATCGCAGGTGTTACCCAAAATTGGGCCAGCTAGTAAGTGTAGGGAGGACTAATGACCCACCAGAGTCTGGCAGATAGCAGCACATTTATTATACTGATAGCTAAGCTCAAAATAAGCGGGGGAGGAGGGGTCACATGTGCACTCGCATACTCACACTCCCAGGACATGCACAGCACTGGAGATGTCAGGATTCTGCAAGGTAAGTGTCTCACAGGGCAGCTATGGACGGTGTGATGAAGGTAAGTCTTCCTGAGGCATAATGAAATACAAGGCAGAGAACCACTGGCCAAATGGTCCAGGCAAAGGGCATTCACCGGAGGTAAAAGCTTGTGAGTGCTCTCCTGAGCACATGGCCCCTTCCCCTTTTAAGGGCCTACACCTCATGGCCTGCGACTAGAGATGACTTGGCTGCATCTGGTTGGTCACACTCCACCTTGGGCAGTGTCCATGCTCTGGGTGTGTGAGTGCTGCCTAATTAGAGTCCCAGACACCTTGTCTACCTGGGAGCTCTTCTGCTCTTCAACCAGAACATTCATCCCACAAGCAGTCCAGAAGGGAGTGGGAGGGGGGGAAGCCACTTCACAGGCATTCAGAGAGGGAGAGGAGACAAAAGTGGGAACAGGGAAAGTATAACAGACCTTTCGAGGATAGAAATCTCTACTGCTCCTACAACAGCAGGAGCTGGGAAAATTAAGCTCTCATGTTTCTGCCTGGTTTTGAACCAGGGACCTTTTGCGTGTTAGGCAAACGTGATAACCACTACACTACAGAAACTCTGCTGTAGTATTTTACCCCTCCCTTCATAAGAACATACAAATGGCCATACTGGGTCAAACCAAAGGTCCATCCAACCCTGCATCATATCTGCCAACAGTGGCCAATACCAGGTGCCCCAGAGGGATTGAACCTAACAGGTAATGATCAAGTGATCTCTCTCCTGCCATCCATCTCCACCCTCTGACAAACAGAGGCTAGGGAACCCACTCCTTACCCATCCTGGATAATAGCCATTCATGGACTTAACCTCCATCAATTTATCTGCAAAAAGAAAGAGGAGTAATTCTGGCACCTTAGAGACTAACAAATTAATTTGAGCATAAGCTTTCGTGGTCTAAAACCCACTTCATTGGATGCGTACAGTGGAAAATACAGCAGGAAGAGATAGAGAGAGAGAGAGAGAACATGAAAAAATGGGTGTTGCCATACACACTATAACGAGAGTGAGCAGTTAAGGTGAGCTATTATCAGCAGGAGAAAAAACCTTTTGTAGTGATAATCAGGATGGCCCATTTCCAACAGTTAACAAGAAGGTGTGAGTAACAGTAGGGGGACAAATAAACATGGGGAAATAGTTTGACTTTGTGTAATGACCCATCCACTCCCAGTCTTTACTCTAGCCTAGTTTAATGGTGTCCAGTTTGCAAATTAATTCCAATTCAGTAGTCTCTCGTTGAAGTCTGTTTTTGAAGGTTATTTGTTGTAATATTGCAACTTTTAGGTCTATCGAGTGACCAGGGAGATTGAAGTGTTCTCCGACTGGTTTTTGAGTGATATAATTCTTGACATGTGATTTGTGTCCGTTTATTATTTTACGTAGAGACTGTCTGGTTTGGCCAATGTACATGGCAGAGGAGCATTGCTGGCACATAATAGCATATATCACATTGGTAGATATGCAGGTGAATGAGCCTCTGATAGTGTGGCTGATGTGATTAGGTCCTATAATGGCGTACCCTGAATAGATATGTGGACAGAGTTGTCAACGGGCTTTGTTGCAAGGATAGGTTCCTGGGTTAGTGTTTTTGTTGTGATAGGGAAAATTAACCCCCCTCTTATAATAAATCTAAAATACATCACTTATAATAAATCATAAGTATAGGCCCTAGGTCTTAAGACTACTAACACATAAGGAATAAGTTGCTATATTAACCACCGCGGAACTGCACTCCCAGAAGGCAGTTTCGTTATACACAAACCATGATCATGCTGCTAGCACAAGGGGAAAACTCAAAGAAAGTCCCCTAATAACCAACTCATCACTGCCCTAAAGTAACATATTAAAAAGCCTGCGTTAGCATAATAATCCAAGTATCAGCATAGAAACAGTTGGCCGGAATCAGGAACTGAATACCAGACACTGAATCCCAAAGGGCCTTGCAAGGCTGGTCAGCTTGACCGCAAGTAGGGTAACTGATGTCAGGGTCTTCTGACAATCATGTAAACATCCATGAGGAAGTAAAAAGATAAAGGTTTGCAATTTTACATATGTTATACCATATAAGGATAATATTAATTGTGCTTCTGCAATGTATGCCCTATGATAGCCAAATAAGGTTGTGATTTATGTGTAAGCTAAATATGATAATTTGCGGTTTTAAGCTTTATAAGCACTGGCGAAAATCAGTTCGAGAGAGCGGCTTAACCCTTGCTAGGGAATACGCTGTCTCTCTGTGTGTGCACACATGTATCAATAATATATCAATAAAAGGAGCCTCAGGCTGTCTGATCAATTGACAAGGTGGTGGTCTTTTCCCCAACAACTGGTGCCATGACTCGGATGCCACAAGGGGGGCTTTCCTGGACCAGAGGACCGCGGGCAGCCCGTCCCAACCCCGGGCCCACCAGGTAAGAGACCTTTTAAAATCTCTATGGGGTTTGGCGATAGACTGGGCCGTGGGCTCTGGTTTGGGGTAAGTCACAAGCTGGCTCTGAACTTTTGATTATCAGACAGGCCTGACACCCTTTTCGAAGGTTCCCGTCCCGGTTCACCCGTGATCCAGACTGCAAGTCCAAGTGTTACTCTAGTGTCTCCCATCCCATCCCGAGAGCCGGCTCCCTGGGGAAGGCCCATCCATAAGGATCGGGCCGAAACCCAAAGTGTTGCGTCTTGAAAGTGCTTGTGTGATTGTGTAAAGGCCGAGCGGCGGAGTGAGTGACAACTGTGGGAAGACGCCCTGAGCCTCTCGCGAAGCGAAAGCTCGTGACCGGGAGTGCCTCAAAAGCAAGCCCCACAGTTGAGCTTGAAAGGACTGAGAAGCTTCCCCGGCTGGCAGGCCTTGGTGAGTGGCACTACAGCTGGGGTGCGAGTGTGTAGACCCATCTCTGTTCCTCTCGTTGTGTTTCTTGCCGAGGGTGAAAATGGGGGCAGGCCAATCCAAAGGGATTCCTAGCCCACCAAAAGGTACTCCTGCTGCTTATATGTATATGCACCGTGGCCCGTCAATGTGTAAATATTTGCAGAAATGAAATTGGTATACCAGAGACGACCCGAAATTGCAATTCCTCTTGGAAGGTAGTTTTGATCTTGACAGGATCGTGCACCTCCGGGGTGCCCTTCTGGCCAACAAAGTGGGTCAGGACAATTTGATGCTTATTTTAAGTGGCACGATGAAATGGGAAAGCGCCGTCAGGAATCCCAAGTCAGAGGTCTTAAGAATACCCAAGAAAAATTAAAAACGCAACTTAAAGAAGCACAGGAGAAATTGGCCAGTGCTCACAGTTCATTGAGCCCCCCTTTAGTTCCCCTCTGCCCATCTATGACCTGCTCAACAGCCCTGGCCTCAAAGCCAGGAAAGCCAGTCTCTGCTCCCTCCTCTGATGAACTGATTGATCTGTTCATAGAGAGCCGACATTGGCCAGTCACCTGTCCACCACCGTATAATCCCGCAGAAGGGGAATCCTCATCAGGATCAGGGTCAGGAGCTGGGTCGGGATCGGGATCCACTGGCACTGGTTCTGAACACTTCCCAAGTTCTAGTTCTGGTGGGTCGACATCCTCGACTCCTCCGCCTATAACCCTTAAACCTACCCCTGAACTCGTTTTAACGCCCAAATGAAAAGAGGAGTTTAATGCATTGGTGTCTAGAGCAAAAAAATTAATAGCTGAATGGCAGAAAAAGGTAGGGGATAGAAAGGTTGACTGGGCAACTGAACTTTCTTCACCTCAGTCACCGTTACGCCGTTTATCCAATGGTATATCTGAGCTTAAAAATATGTTAATATCACCACAATATCAGGCCATCTTAGAAAATCCTGACACAACCCCTGACGCTATAGCCCACTGTACTCGTTTTAAATCTCTACTACAACAGAATGAAAAAATTGGACCAGGGAAAAGCGTGGGCGCTTTCCCTCTTCGGCAATTACCAGAGCCAACAGGGTTGGTAACTGTACACGCCCCTTGGTCACCAGGAGATTTATATAACCTGATAAAAAAATTCCCAAAGATCCGGGAGGACCCCGTTAAATTCCAGGAACAGCTAGGCATGATAGTACAATGCTATAACTCTTCTTGGGAGGATATGGACCAGCTTTTAACAGCTATTGTGCCCAGGGAAACTCTTATGCGCCTCTACCAGGAGGCCGACTGGCCTGCCGATACCTGTCAACGTCCAGAGGATAAATTAATAATAAAAAGGGATGCCCTGGTCAGGGCGGTCCTTACCGTCTGCCCCAGAAAAACAAATTGGGCAAAAATAAACGCCTGTAAGCAAAATAAAAAAAAAAATCCAGCTGATTATATGAAGCGTATTAAAAAAGTGTTTAAAAGGTATTTGGGGATTAAAGATGCAGAGCAAATGGCTAGGCAAGCAGTGGTGGCTGCCTTTGTGCAAGGACTCTTGCCTAAGGTGGGAAAACAGTTAAGGATCAATGTAGTGGATCAGGAGGGTAAAAATTTAGAAGAAATCTTGGCTGCGGCCCAGCATTTTTATCAACAATTAAAAAGGAAAAAAAACAAGACAAAATCTAAGCTTATGGCCCTGCAAATACAAACTATGCAGGACACTAGTGCAAAAGGACCCAGGCGGAAGCAACCGCCACCGGTAGCTGGGGTCCAGCCCCTAACTGGCAGTAACACTTCAACCATTCCCAATCAAACAGCCTGCTTCCTATGTGGACAAAGGGGCAGTGAAGAGCAAATTGCCCACAATTGGGAAATGTCTATTGCAGATATTGCAAGAAAAAAGGACACCTCATTAAGGATTGCCCCACGCGCCCCCCTAGACCCAACCCGAGAATGGGGGGAACTGCGGGACAACCTTTTGCCACTCAATCTTTCCCTGCTCCACCCCCTCCACCCCCTAATTATTAGGGATGCCAGGAGACTGATAACGTCGTCGTTGCCCCGCTTATTTCAGTGGACAAAACTGGTCCAACAGTTTCTTGTTTAATTAATGTTGTTCCTACTCCCTGTTTGATTGATACGGGAGCCTCTAAAACTACTCTTACAGCACAGGAGTTCCCCGCTGTGCCCCTCTCTTCTGATGTAGTCACCACTATAGGCATGGGGAACACCCCTATTCCCCACCCTGTTTGTTCCCCTTTATCGATATCCATTGGCCCCCTCTCCGCCAACCATGCTTTTCTTCTTAGCCCTTGTTCCCTCGTTAATCTCTTAGGTAAAGATCTGTTATGCAAATTAAATTGTACTATCTTTTGCTCCCCTGATGGGGTATTCCTGGAAGTGCCCGATCCAGCCCTCAACGAAGTGTTAGCTCTCTTACAAACAGATCTAGCCCCAGATAGGGAGACCAACCCCAGCCCTTCCTCGTTGCAACAGGAACTGCTGGCTAAGGTATCCCCCACGCTGTGGGCCGAACATGCCAATCAACTAGGGGGCATTAGCTCTGCTCAACCTGTTAAAATTCGGCTAAATCCAAAAAAACCTCTTCCCAAATTTCAACAATATCCCCTCTCCCAGCAGGCAAAAAAAAAAATTCGTCCAGTAATTTCTGCCTTACTCAACCAAAAAATTATTGTACCAACAGTAAGTAAATGTAATTCTCCTATTTTACCTGTTCACACCCCCCAAAAAAATACCTTGCTAGGGAATACGCTGTTTCTCCGTGTGTGCACACATGTATCAATAATATATCAATAAAAGGAGCCTCAGGCTGTCTGATCAATTGACAAGGTGGTGGTCTTTTCCCCAACAGTTGTGTGGTTGCTGGTAAGTATTTGCTTCAGGTTGGGGGGCTGTCTTAAGCAAGGACTGGCCTGTCTCCCAAGGATCGGGCCGAAACCCAGAGTGTTACGTCTTGAAAGTGCTTGTGTGACTGTGTAAAGGCCAAGCGGCCGGAGTGAGTGACAACTGTGGGAAGAGGCCTCGAGCCTCTGCGTGGTCGTCTTCAGTGAACTATCCATGATGACTCCAAGATCTCTTTCCTGATTAGTTGTAGCTAAATTAGCCCCCATCATATTGTATGTATAGCTGGGGGTATTTTTTCCAATGTGCATTACTTGACATTTATCCACATTAAATTTCATTTGCCATTTTGTTGCCCAATCAGAGTTTTGTGATACTTCTCTGAAGTTCTTCACTGTCTGCTTTGGTCTTAACTATCTTGAGCAGTTTAGTATCATCTGCAAATTTTGCCACCTCCCTCTTTACCCCTTTCTCCAGATCATTTATGAATAAATTGAATAGGATTGGTCCTAGGACTGACCACTGGGGAACACCACTAGTTACCCCTCTCCATTCTGAACACAGCGATGGGCGAACCTGGAGTGAGAGGTGGCATCCCTTCGATAGGTCAGCTGGTAGAGCAGAGGACTGGAGCCGGCACTCAGGAAGTCATCCTGACGTCGCCCTTCTGACTCCAGCTTGAAGGAGAGCTTCTTTTTCTTCCCCTTGCTGACAAAGAGCAAGAGAAGAAAGAAAGGTCAGGTGGGCCAACTTGGTGCACAAGTCCATGCTGTCTTTTCTTGCTTGGGACCCTGAAATGAGGGACTCATGGTGGGTAAAGGCACTGCTGTGCTTCCAAAGAAAAGCCCACTGCTGTGCACAAAGAGCATGCCAAAGCATAGGAGTGAACCAGGGACCACTAGATTGTCAGTCTAACACTCTCCCAACTGAGTTAAGTCAGCACCCTAAGGGCACTTTTGGGGCCTGCTGCTTCTCTGTCTGGGATGTTTTTGTCAGCCCTGGCACACAAAAAGGGCATCATTGCTAGTGCCCACGAAGGCAAGATGAATTTTTGCCTGCCTTGCTCAGTGCGACTTGCTTCCTCACCCCATTCCTGCCTTAGATCCTGGGTCACCTGGTGGCTGAAGATGGTCCATTGTCTCAAGCGGTGCCAGAGCCTGACATAGTGCCCCTGGGCAGCCTTTGCTCTGCACATGCCGGCCGTGCATATTTGCAAATACTTTAAAGTGCCTGTCAGTAAGTTCTAGGGACAGTTGCTCACCTTCAGAGGAAGTTCTCTAAAATTGGCCTGTCTCACCCAGTGGTACATTGATCTCTGTTCAGATTGAGCCAAAGGGCGGGGGGCCTAGATGCTGTGGCCGCAGCTGCTGTGAGGGCAGCCACTGTTGCGGATGAAGCCATCCTACAAGCACCTTCCACCTAGCCACCCACTGAAAATCCTGTAGGGTGTAAGGTGAGAGTAGAAGAACACTAGAGGGGGGGCCTCCTCCTTCCCTCATCATCGGCCATCCCATACCCGGTGCCGCACCCAGTGGGGTAAAAATAATACAACCTTATCGGAAGAGTCAGTTGCGTTCTTTGTGATTGCCCCATCATTTCCCTTGGGCCTGACCTGCCTTCCAGCTCAGCTACCATTGAAAATTGAAAAACAAAAAAGTAGAGCCGTAAAAGGCTTCAAAGCCCACCAAATCCAACCCCCCTTCTAATACGGCAGAAAAGCCACATGTCTCCTGACTAGGTAGGGACGTCCTATTGCCCCTTAGGAAGTGGAAGGCCATCGTGTTCGGTCTCAGCAGTACTCATGGAGCAGGGGGAAACACATGGCTGAGGAAATTCCCCACAGCCAAAAGATAGGTCTTGAGCATCACAACTTTGTAGGCTAATGATAAGGTCCACTTACGCCACTGGCTGAGCCTTTCCTCACAGGCCAGCAATCGCTTCTCCCAGTTCGCGTACTCCACCTCGTCCCCAACCGAATGGTAGAAGGCCCAGCTCATCAACCTGTCCACTCTTGCAGCCCTTCTCTTCCACCCTGACCGACAGGGAGGAGTTTTGAGCCTCCCTCCCTTAGGACCTTCAGCATTCCTGGGGACATCAACACTGCCCAAGTGACTTTGGGCCAGTAGGTCAACCAATAGGGCTGCCTCCTAGGCCAGGCTGCAGCCCAGCTTCAGGACTCAGAGGAAATGCAGCTCGCATCCCCACCTACAGGATTCCAGGCACAGCCAGGCTTCTGGATCAAACATCCCCTCTTGTGCTCAAGTCACAACAGCTAGCGGGCAAAAGACAGACTTTCATGGCCTTTCAGAAAGCAAGACAGAGCCTTGGAAGATCCAGTAGGGTTAGGTGCCACAGGAATTGCTCTCAGATCCCACTGAGACTTCAACTCAGATTGCAGGATTCAAAGTCCTGAGTGCTGGCCCTTACACCATGGGACCAATAGGGAACACCCAGACCTCTGCTGAGTTCTGATGAGGATGACCCTGTGTGGGCACCCTGCATTTGCTCACCAAGTTGTCATGCAGCAGTTTGCTGCAGCTCCCAGAGGCCTCTCTTAATCCAGACTGAGAGGCCAGTGGGCATGTGAGGAAGTTGCCCCTTCAGTCCCAGGCAATACATGGCCCGTCCTAGGAAAGGAGAAAATGAAGTCAAGGACCATCCTCAAGAGATACCTTCTGAAGATCTTGGAGAATATTACAGGGAAAGCTGTCTTTTTCATTTACCAGTGACTTGAACCCTAGACCCTCAGATTAAAAGCCTGATGTTCTACCAACTGAACTAGCCAGGCTCACATGTCCAAATGGCAAATTTCATGCAGAAGAGAAATTAGTCATGAAAATGAGGGCAGGAAATAATACAGAAAACTTGCTACTCTTGCTTTCTTAGCAGTCCTAGCCCCAGCCTGCTCCTCCATCTGGCGCCCTGAGGCCTTATTCTTTCTTTAGTTAAATATTAAATCCAGGAGAAAACACAGTTATACAGAAATGTCATTGGAAATACAAAAAATAAAAAGGAAAATGCAATTCCCATCACTTTATCATGTCTGTGCCATTCCTGTATCGAGAGCACCCACTAAGGTCCCTGTGTGCTTACGAGAAACCTGGAGGAACTCATACAACAGCCTGAACATGAAACTCAACTGCTCCCAGGTGCTGCAGTAAAACCCTTTCCCTGCTGTGACGTTGCACTTCATAGGATTTTATGAAAATATGCTAATGAGTGTGAATATAAAGTAACTGAAATATGCTTCATGCAAAAGGTCTCTTGTAAGGTATCATTTCAAAGCTTATAATCTACTGTGTGTGTTCATTCTATTTGTATGAACCAATAATTCCTGTATCTGAAACTAGAAATATGAAATATAACTCTGAGGTCCTATTGTAATGATGCAAAGTGTGGACCATTAATAGTGGTTTGGACTCTTGATGGCTCCCATTAACCAGGACAATAGACTGCAGATGGCTCTGTCCTGCACCATCTGTGAGTCAGGCCAGGAAGAATGAAGGCTTGGGGTCTCCCAGGACATGTGACCATGTCACCTGGTACAGGAATCCATCTTAAACCTGGGGCTTTTCCCCAGGAGAGAGACAAAAGATTCCTGCCTTGTAGCAAAGCTGTATAAGGAGATGGAACAGAAGAAAGGTGGGTGCAGTCATGCAAAATCCCCTAGCTACCTTGAGCTGGAACAAGAACTATACCTGGTGAAAAGATTGGGCCCAGACAAGAAATAAGTCTAGTCTGCGAAAGAAGCTTATTGGAAGATCTCTGAGGGTGAGACTTGATCTGTATTGAGTTTCACGCTGTATTAGGCTTGGACTTGCATGTTTTTGTTTTATTTTGCTCTATGGAGAATACAAATGGCACAGAGAAGGAAAAGATAATGCCATAGAAAAGTCTGTGTGCGTGTGTGTGTGTGTGAGATGGGTGGGAGGGTGTCTAGAAACCACTCTCCTCTAGTTTCTTTTCTCTGATTTCCTTTGGGAAATCTGAAGCAGGGAGCAAAAGCCATTGCTACCTCTGAGGCTTGAACTCACAACCTTCAGGTTATGAGACTGACACGCTGTCAACTGCACTAAGAAGACTTAGTAGACCTTTAGGCTCTGTGCATATAGGACCCTCCTACATCGGTGACTGGGGCAGGGAAGGAGCCAGGGGTGTGCTGGAAGAAGCAGGGAGCTCTGGTGCCCACAGACCTGTCCTGGCAGCTTTCTCAGCAGCAGAGAAATCAATTTGCCCTGCCAGTGAACAATCTCCTGGAACTAATGGCAGCACAGGGGGGATGTTTCCAAGCTGTGCACCTACTGCCACATTTTGGAACTTACTCTCCTTCTCCTAGCAGGGCACTTTGCATGGGAATTAGGCAAAGCAAACTACACAGGTAAGAGGAACAAGCTGGGCAAGGTACATGGGGAACAGAATCCAGGGCTCCAGATAAGGCCCGAATTTACAATCCCAGCAGCTTGCCCTTCTCTACTAACCAATTGCACCACGGCAGATGCTGTTTAGATGGATTTGGGAAGCAGGCAGTTCCCAGTCTCTGTGGTTCACACCTTTGCTGGTAATTGAAAAGCAGCTGGTTCCAACCTAATTCAAGATGCGGCTTTTCAGTGATGAGACTCCAGTACGTTTTAACAGGAAGAAAACTTCCTCTATTCTGGTTTAGCCCCATTTGACTCCTTCTGCCCATCTTCTCCGCCCCCCCAGTCTCTTTCCTTCCCCACTGGGGCCATGCAGAGAGGAGCCCCAGTCAGTCCCTGTCACAGAGATTCTGTATCCTACAAACGGAGGGAGGGGTCACTCTAAAACATTGATAATGGGGAGGGGAGGGGTGTGCATGGTTAGGGGGAGAAAGCATGGAGACCTAACAGTAGGGCCTAGAGAGATTCCTCCAAACAGGGGAGATCCCCTGCTGCCCCCCATCAGCAGGAAGAACAACTGTGTGTGGGGTCTCCACATGCTGTTCCCGCCCCAAGAGCCAACTGTGGCAATGGGAGCTGCAGGGCTGGAGTCTGTGGGCAGCAGTGCTCAGAGATGCCCCCAGCCCTCCTGCTTAGGGGCTGCTGCCAGAGGAGGGTGCGGGTTGCTTTCAAGAGATGCCCGAGGTAAATGCTGCACCCTTCATCCTCTCCTGTACTCTCAACGCCCTGCCCCAACCCAGACCCCACACCTGCACCCAAACTCCCTCCAAGCGCCTGCCCCCTGCACGCCCTCCTACAGCACAACCCCCTGACTGAGCCCAGACCCTGAACCCGAACTCTCTCCCACTTTGTTGGATGTATGTGGCGGAAATTTGCAGGGGCAGGTATAAATATGCAGGTAAGAATTAGTCTAGAGATATGGAGGTTAGTTCTATCAGGGAGGATAAGGCCCTCTTCTAGCAGTTGAGGTGTGAACGCCAAGGGAGGAGAAATTGCTTTTGTAGTTGGCTAGCTAGGCACAGAATTCCCACTCCGTTCATCTGATGAAGTGGGGATTCACCCCTCAAAGCTTATGCTCCTGTACGTCTGTTAGTCTATAAGGTGCCACAGGACTCTCACTTTTTACAAATCCTGGTTAACGCAGCTACCCCTGTGATACTCAAAATGACAGTGTCCCCTGTTGGGTGTACATCACTGACCTCTCTCCTCTCTGAGCACTGACTGCCCCTCTGTTTCCTTGCCTCTCAGTCTGAGCAGATGGGACCTTTCCCTCCAGTGCTGGAGGATTCGCCCTTCTCATCTACCCTTGTCCCAAGCAGCACAGTGAGAGGGAATCTTAAATGTACCAAGGTGACTTTGGAGCAGAAACCCCCCAGACCTTCCATGCAATTGGCACTTGCCCCTCACTGAGCAGAACTGAAACTGGTGCAGGGAGACTGGTGGGCCACATCCCCTGTGGGCATGAGCAAAGAGCAGGGTGAAAAAATGAACCTGAAAATGCTGGGAATTGAACACAGGGCCTCATACATGCAAAGCATGTGCTTTACCACTGAGCTACATCCTCAGATGGGCTGTATTTGCTATGGATTATACTCAGAGGCCTCCTGTTCTCACTGCATCCAGTGACCTATAAGCTTCATGAGAAGCCCATTCCTCTCTCTGAGAGCCAGGCCTCCTCTCCTGAAGGTTACTTGTTCATAGGGGTCACTTTGCAGCAGGGCCAGATTCTATGTGTGGGGCAGAGAGAGTTTGTGCCCTGGACTCAGGGGGCAGAAATACACTCAGCCCTCTCCCCTCCATTGGTTGGGGGGGTGGTGCTGCAATCCCCTGCTCCAAGGTCATGGTGGGGGATGCTGTGAGCATCTCAACACCTCACCCTGGCGGCAGAAGTGGGGTGGGGAGTTCTAGGTGTTTCCACCTGCCTGTGAAGTCCAGCTTTCCCCAGGACATTCACTGCGGTGCAATTGGGTCACTGTTTCCATGGCTGAACAGCAAAGAATCACTCCCAGTTTCCCTTCTATCCGCAGCAGGATTAGCCTGTGTCAGTGGTTAATGAGGTAGATCTAGTTGTAGATTGTTATTCATTCCCCACCTTGACAATTCACACAGTCCCTTTCCTACTCAAATCCCCAGCACCTCAGTGATCCTGGTAGCAGGGGTTGGGGCCTTAGACTTTCAGGGTTCTTTTTATCCTCCACCTGGAGTGAACTCAGTTTTTCCACCATCCCAGACAATCCATGAAATAACAACAGGGGCATAAAGAAAGAGGGGAGGGAACATCTCACAGCCAGGGCTGGATGTGCCCAGGGCCCCCTGCTTCTCCATTGTTTCCATGGAATTTGGCCCTCTGCTTTGCAAAAGGAACAGAGAAAGTTCTTGCTACTCCTGTGCCTGTGCAAGGAAAATTGTGCTTCTGTATGAAAGAGAGGAGGGAAATGGCCCCATGATGGGACAATATCCTCAGGATTAAGCCCTAAGGACTCAGGCTGAGAACTGATTTAACTCCACTCATCTGGGATTTAACAAATTGTCTTCCATGGAGCAGGGCCAGTTCCAGCATTTTTGCCACCCCAAGCAGAAAAAAAAAAATAAAAAAGCTGCAATCAGCGGCAGCTCTACCTCTGCTGCTTTTGGCGGCAAGTCTTTCCCTCCGAGAGGGACTGAGAGGGCCCAATTGCTGCAGAAGACTCCCCATTCCATTGGTTGCTCCAGAAACCTGCTTGCTGCGCTTGTGCCTGGAGCCAGCCCTGCCATGGAGACGCTGGGAAGATGGAGGCATCAGGAAAAAAACACAGATTTGTTTACATTGCAAGTGAAGAATAACTGAAGCTTTTTTGGTTTAAAATCACTTTTCCCTGACTGGGAATTGAACCCAGGCCATGGCAGCCAAACTACCAAACCCAAACCACTAAACCACCATTAAACTGATAATGATGTTTTTCTTCCCTCTTATACTACACTTTCTTAGGCTACTTTCTATCCACTTTCTGACAGTGCTTCATTGTCCACTCCCTGAAGGGTTAAGAACAGAGAGTGTAGGAACCCCTGTACTTAGGGTCACAACCTCAGCCCAACACAAGCCACTGAAACAAACTCGAATCATGCTTCCTCCAGCAGGATCACAAAGCCACACAAAAAAAAACCCAGGAGGAACAATCCTCCTCTGCCTTCATTTACCGCATCGCAACCCTCTCAGCAGCCGACTCTTGCAGGAAGGACACTCAGCTGATAGGTGCTCTGGCATAGAGACCAAGGAAAGGGTGTTGCTCCCCCTCGCTGTGAGCTGATCACATTCTGACTCCGTGGAACAGGGCTCTGAGCTTTGCCATCTTGTGAGTTCTGAGTGCTGAGCCCCCTGGACCCTTCTGCTGAGACCATGGTGATTGCACAACAGCTGCAAGGCCTTTTTCCCTCTCTTTGTCCTCCTTGGCTTCCCCAGACTTTCCCCACAAATGATTCTATCAGGCACTGGAGGGATCTAAGGACCTGTAGGTTTCCCTCACCCACCTCTTAAGGCAAACAGTGATTCCCTTCTCTGACACTCCTGGGTCTGGGCTTCTTATGAGTTTTTCTCCAGGGGACCTGATTCCCTGTGAAAATGTGTGTGTGTCATGTGGGGAACTCAGACTCAGATTCTCCCCCACTAGATGAGTCCAACAGCATCCCTTGGTGGGAGAATCCTAAATTCCACCCTCCCCCATAGTTTCTCTGACCAGCTGATGGCAGCAGCATGCTAAATCAACCTCAGCTCTCTGGTCTAGAAAGCAGCATCTAACCAGCCTTGTGACAGCTCCGGTTTGCTCGCTGGAGACCTAACAAACCAGGAAAGAAGTCAAACGTCAGACAGAGAACCTCAGCTCACAAATAAACACCCTCAGGGATTGAGGGTTTGAAAACTGGTTAAAAGATAGGGAACAAAGGGTAGGAATTAATGGTAAATTCTCAGAATGGAGAGGGGTAACTAGTGGTGTTTCCCAAGGGTCAGTCCTAGGACGAATCCTATTCAATTTATTCATAACTGATCTGGAGAAGGGGGTAAACAGTGAGGTGGCAAAGTTTGCAAATGATACTAACCTACTCAAGATAGTTAAGACCAAAGCAGATTGTGAAGAACTTCAAAAAGATCTCACAAAACTAAGTGATTGGGCAACAAAATGGCAAATTAAATTTAATGTGGATAAACGTAAAGTAATGCACATTGGAAAAAATAACCCCAACTATACATACAATATGATGGGGCCTAATTTAGCTACAACAAGTCAAGAAAAAGATCTTGGCGTCATTGTGGATAGTTCTCTGAAGATGTCCACGCTGTGCCCAGAGGTGGTCAAAAAAGCAATCAGGATGTTAGGAATCATTAAAAAGGGGATAGAAAATAAGACTGACAATATATTATTGCCTTATATAAATCCATGGTACGCCCACATCTCGAATACTGTGTACAGATGTGGTCTCCTCACCTCAAAAAAGAGATTCTAGCACTAGAAAATGTTCAGAAAAGGGCAACTAAAATGATTAGGGGTTTGGAGAGGGTCCCATATGAGGAAAGATTAAAGAGGCTAGGCCTCTTCAGATTGGAAAAGAGGAGATTAAGGGAGGATATGATAGAGGTATATAAAGTCATGAGTGATGTTGAGAAAGTGGATAAGGAAAAGCTATTTACTTATTCCCATAATACAAGAACTAGGGGTCATCAAATGAAATTAATAGGTAGCAGATTTAAAACAAGTAAAAGGAAGTTCTTCACACAGCGCACAGTCAACTTGTGGAACTCCTTACCTGAGGAGGTTGTGAAGGCTGGGACTATAACAATGTTTAAAAGGGAACTGGATAAATTCATGGTGGCTAGGTCCATAAATGGCTATTAGCCAGGAAGGGTAAAAAATGGTGTTCCTAGCCTCTGTTCATCAGAGGATGGAGATGGATGGTAGGAGAGAGATCACTTGATCACTGCCTGTTAGCTTCACTCCCTCTGGGGCACCTGGCATTGGACACTGTCGGTAAACAGATACTGGGCTAGATGGACCTTTGGTCTGACCCAGTACGGCCGTTCTTATTTTCTTACAGGGCACCTTCTACACGGCGACTGGGCAGTTGACTGACTTTAAATCTAGCTAGCTCTGTTGGTAGAGCATGATGCTCTTAATCCCACCATCATAAATTCAAGCCCCTTAGGTGTCACTCTTCTGCTAATAGTCACAGATCCAGCTGAAACAAACTCTCTATGCTCTTTGGCAGGTCATGTTTCCTCTTCTCTCTGAGCTTCACTAAAACATGAATAGAGAACAAACTGACATTTGCATCCTATGTTAAGAGAGTATTTTCTCCTCTTCCATTGTACCCCAGGCAAGAAGAGGGGATAATAACCAGTTAACGGATGATTGCAGAGGGAAAAATTTGGTCTTTATAAATAGGACAATGATCATTTAGTCTCCATGTCCACTGATGGTAGGACAAGAAGTAATGGACTTAATCTGCAGCCAGGGAGATTCACGTTAGATATTGGGAACAGCTTTCTAACTCTGAGGGTAGTTAAGCTCTGGAATAGGCTCCCAAGGGTGTCTGTGGAGTCTCTATCCTCGGAGGCTTTTAAGAACAGGTTGAACAAAGCTCTGTCAAGGATACTCTGCATATACTTGGTCCCATAGACAACCTGCTCTGGCTCTGGTTCCCTCCTTCTGCTCCCTGCCTGGGCCGACTGCTGGGGGCACTTGATCCCACATGCCCCCAATGCATCGTCTCTGCTTGGCTCTGCTTCAGGAGTGAGGACTGGATTTCATGACCTCTCCAGGGCCCTTGCAGTCATACAGCTCTATAATTCGATGCCATCGAAATACAATATAAACAACAACAAAAGTGGAAACATCACAATCTAACATCTAACAATTCAGCGTGAACTAACATTCCACAGCACAAAGTGACAACACGTAGGAGCGCAAAGCCCAACAATTCATCACCATGAAAATGAACGCCCCATGGGGCAAAATGACGCACTGCAAAAGAGCTCAGCTCACACCAGTGCAACACAAGCCAGTGCAAAAACCATACAACACGAAACAATGCATCAGAGTGCAAAGTGACACTGTGCAAAACAGCTCAGCGTGGAACAATGACACAGCACAAACCCACACAACAGAATCATATAGAAAGGTAGGGCAGGGAGGGACTCTGAGAGTCAGGACCAAGTCTCCCTAGCCTGTCCCTGACAGGTGTTTGAAAAACAAGGAAACAAAGGGCACCACAGACTTATGTTTTTTGGATGAGTCAAGAAAAGGGAGTAGCATTGTCCCCCTCAGGTAGCCCCTGTTCAATTCCAGGTCAGAAAACAAAACTCTTCTGCAAGAATATCCAAAAAATATTGTGTTTCACTTTATTTCATAAGTACAGTTGTGTGGCAAATAAATGATGACTCTAAAGTTTCATAAAAGTGTGGGAAATATGGATGTATCTGAGGAAATGGCTTGGAATGAAGGAAGAGAAAAACTGATGGGTCGAGAGAACAGGCCCTGTTTCCACCTGGTTTGGAATTTCTCTCACAACTACTGGAAGAGAAAAGCTAAGGAAATGGTGTTCTTTTGTTGCAAAGGAGATTAAAGTGAGGCTATTTTCTGCAGATAGAATTAAATGGTCATGTCAGTAGTGGGATTTGAAACCACGTCTCCATGCAGAGACCAGAACACCCAATGGATTGGAACAAAAAATATTTTTAGCTAGCACTTTAGACCAGTCCACGATCCTAATGCTACAAAGAATGTGACTTATCAACCCTAGTTTTCATTAATAGTTGATGAACTCTTTAGGGAGGTGGAGATGGCACATCTCTTTCAACTCCAAGAGACCTTCTACAGCACAGCTGATTTTTAGACACACTCACCTGGACCTAAAGTTACACGTTTCCTGGAGCTCCATGAGTTCTGCGGTGTTGGAATCTCCCTGTTCGCTTTTTAAGTGAACAAAAGATGGGTGCTGGCATTCTGAGAGAGTAATGGTGAACCTCAAAATCCTACCCTGTGCGCCAGACAGTTAAGCAACCAGCACCCACAACCTGTACTATGATAGCATCCTGTCTGGGAACAACTCACTTACCAACAGCTGGGGTGTGAAATCCTCATTTCTTTGTTGTTCTGTCACTGTAGTCCCCACTTTCCTATTGCTTGTCTGTATAATCTCTGTCTGGTTCTGTAACTGTTTCTGTCTGCTGTATAAGTAATTTGTTTTGTGTAAACCAATTAAGGTGGTGGGGTATAATTGGTTAGATAATCATGTTACAATATGTTAGGATTAGTCAGTAAAATGATTGGTTAAAATAGACCTAAGCAGAACTCAAGTTTTACTATATAGTCTGCAGTCAATCAGGAAGTAAGGGGGGGAATGCGAATGGGAATCGGGGTAGGGGAATTGGAATTATGTTTTGCTAAGGGGGGGAATAGGGACAGGGAAGGGGAATGGGGTCACAGGCAAGCCTCTGTGGTGTCAGAGCTGGGAAAGGGGATACTGAGGAAGGAAACTGGAATCATTGCTTGCTGGAAGTTTACCCCAATAAACGTTGAATTGTTTGCACCTTTGAGCTTCATGCATTGCTGCTCTCTGGTCACGTGAGAGAGACCAGGGAATGAGAGGGTGATGGGACAAACCCTGTAACAAGTACATCTTTCAGGGTGTGAAACCCCCCCAGAAACAGTATAATAAAGCTGACCTAAGCCATGGTTAGATAGTGCTAAATGAAAGGAAAGATTGTTTTGCCAATGCAGCTATTACAGGGATGGAAAACCCTTCTGGTCTCTGTAGCAACTGTATACTCCACAGTGCTACAGCAGTATTTTAAGCACAGCCAGCCTCAGAGGGAGACAAGATCTGGCTCCATGGATGGTCAGCCACTAAGACAGCAGCAATGACAACACATTAATGCTTCCATAGTTGGCAGGATTTGAACCTGCACGGGGAGACCCCAATGGATTTCTAGTCCATCACCTTAACCACTCAGCCACAACTACTTGATGAATAGCTGCTGCCCTACACGATGATTCTGTTCTCACAGAATTGTCACTTCAAATGGTTCAGACCAACTCCCCCAGCACACTCACGGCTGTGCATTAGTGTAAGTGTGTCCATGGTGAACAGCAAGAGTTCCTGCCCATTTCCCTTCCAGCTGGAGCATGATTAGTGTGTTTGTGGCTAACAACATTGCTATAGATTGTTGTTCATTCCCCACACTGACAATTCAGACAGTCCCTTTCCTATTCGAATCTCCACCATATCATTCCAATAGCCGGGGGGAGGATTTCTCTGGGGCACTGAAATGTTTCACAGGATTTGTGTATGAGCTCAGCCTTGCATTCCATCCCTGATGTTTCATGGACTAACAACAGCAGCAGAAAGAAAGAGCCGAGCCAATATCTCCCTGGTAGGGATGCAGGTGACCATGTCCCCTCTGTCTGACCATTGCCATTGCAGGAGAGAAGGGTTCACTGGAATCAAATGCCCTGGCTCAGACAAGAGACACAGGGAGGTTTTACTGTTATTGGATCTGTGCAAAGGAAATTGTGCCTCTGTGTGAAATTGAGGAGGGAAATAAAACGTCCACATGGTGGCCCAGTGCCTTAAGGAATGTGGGCAATTGACTGACTGAGAAATGATTTAACAGGAATTTGTATCAATGTATTGCCCTGATTAAAACCTATGGCTGTAAGGTGCCACTGTTGTTAGTACTTGAACCTGCTTGGAGAGACCTGAGTGGGTGTCAAGTCCACTATCTTAACGAGGGGTAGTTGATTATTTTGTCAAGATCCAAATTTCTTGGTCAAGATCTAGTCAATGTCTAGATGACAGAGAAAATAATACACTGATGATAATAAGAAGAATTTAGAAATATTTACAGTTGCTATGGGCATAACTATGATGATTGTTTCATGTTTCATTCTTTATATCTGACACCACCATTACCTTTCCCTTTAGCCTTGTAGTTTGCCAAGGGTAAAATTAAACATCTCTTCAGATACAAGGGAGTGTTTGTGTTCACTCCTGCTAGCTACACAGGGGCTTGACGTAGCTGCTTTCAATCCTCCGGCTCTGCTGGGATAAGAAACATTTCAGGGTGTCACTGAACTGAAGGAGGGAGATCACTTTTTGACAGATGATGCTTCCTCTTAAAGGTGTTTGTCTGGCTGGCAGCTCTGGTTCCCAGGTGTCTCCTGAGGGAAGAAAGTTTCTGTGCAAAATACTAAAACTTTTAACAGAGAGGAGGGAAAAGCGACGACCGCATGGTGGGGCCAGTATGTACCACAACATGGTTCTTTTATGTGGGATGACTCTGAACATTGACTGATCTCCACTCCCTTGGATTTGAAGAGATGTTTAGTTGTGCACTTAGGAACCTATAAGGCTGAAGCAATTTTATGGGTGGTGACACTACGATGGAAGGGTTTTTTAATGTTGTAGAAATTGTTAAAAACACTTAGCTTAAACTGGAACTGCCTGTTATTAAAGGCTGGTTTCCCCACGTCAGTTCCATAAGCTCTCCTAGAAACAACCTGGGTTCTCTCCTGCCTCGGTGGGAACTAGAGGGAATCATCCCCTGCTGCCCTTGGCTCTAGGCTGATTTTTCTGGGGAGGGGACGTGGAGTTGATTTGTTTGCTGTTGAGAAGGGAGCCGGGCCAGTTCTCAGGGAACCAGAACTCCCAGCAACTTCCCAGCCCAACCCAGGCTGCTGCCCCATCCCAGTCTCTGTTCCTCTGGGAGCCCTCCATGTTTGACTCTAGAGCAGGTTGGGAGCAGCAGCTGAGGCAGAGGACAGCCTGGGCCAGGCAGATAAGGAGTTTAGCAAGCAAAAAATGTAAAATGGCAGTGGAGTATTACCTTGGACTTGACAGCATTTCTCCATTGGTCTGTCTGCCTTGGGGCAGGGACAATAGCACGTCCTGCTGCATTCGTTATTTCAAGAAGCAGTTTAGGATTTTCATTCTCACACTCAGTACACAAAGCAGGACTCAACTTTTGGCATAAACTAAACAAGCTGCTCACAGATTCTGACAGCCACAATGAGTGGTCGGGTGAGAGCTCAGACCTGCCCCTGTCCCAGAGGGAATGTGTCATCTGTGTGGGGACTGGACCACTGACCTACCCGCTCCTAACTCCCAAACTTTCAGTAACTCTATTATCAGTACCTGTGAGTGTTATTTAAACCATAAGAAAAACCACACTGGGCTAGACCAAAGGCCCATCTAGCTCTGAGTCTTGTCTTCTGACAGCAGCCAATAGCAGGTGCCCCAACAACCAGTCAGCAAGGCACCACTGGGAGTTAAACCCAGGATCTCCTGTTTACAAAACAGATTCTTTAGCCAGCTAATCCATGGTGCCTGTGGGTAGCTAAAACACACTGTTTGCCCACACCTGACTCCCTGCCACCACCACCAGGGCCTGACAAGCTTTGTTTGTATTTGGATTCTGCAAAGCAGAGGAGCAGGTGACGTTTTCCTTACAAGTTGTGTGTGAGTGAATCTTTGGCCAGGTCTGCACTACAAAGTTGTTTCAGCAGAATTATATTGTTCAGGTGTGTGAAAAACACACAACGCTACCTCAGTTGGCAGCTTGTGGCAGGTGTACACACTGCAATGCCACGTCTGGCGACAAAACTCTCCTGTTTTGCTGACAAAATAAAAAAACTTTGATGAGAGTTCTAGGGCTTTTTGATGCAAACTTGAAGTGACAGAGTAGACGTTGCCGTTCATTTTATCACCATAACTGGCCTCCTCCAGTATCCCACAATGGCCGCCATGAACTCGCCCACCCTGCATTCCTGCTACAGAGCCATGGGCCTTCCCCTTTCATTGCTCTGGGAAGTTCTGACAGCTGAGCCTGCTGCTCTGGCAGCCAGGAGCAAATCACTGCCGTGGAATGCTGCTCTCTCCAACACTGCGAACACAGGGCAGGGTGGCGGGAACTTTGTTACAGTGTGGGGGGCCACTGGCATCCGAACTGTGACATGCTCAGGACATCCCTTCCCTCGAGGAGGCTCTTACCTTCTAAACAGGGACGGCTGTTTTCTAGTAAAATCAGGAAAAGGGAAGGAGAAAACTCGAAAGAAGTTCTTCCTGGCACTCACATACGTGAACCCGAATACTTTCTCAGTCCTCAAAGAGAGACCTTGAGAAAGAGACTTGCTGAAGCAAAGCCACAGGGGTCTCTGAGATTTCCTTGGCCCCTCGCCCCTGTCCTGCCTGGCTGATGTCAGCATCTCTCTGTGAGGTCACCACCTCCCCACCACCTTTGACCAATAGTCTGAGGTCCTGCAAAAGGCCTTTGTGATGTCACTGCCACATCCCTCCCTTGCTGTGCTTGTCCTGCCCCTGGCCAGGAACTTTGGAGGTTTGAGCTACTCCTGTGGTCACCCCACTCAAGGAGCGTTCATTCTAGGAAGCAAGCTGGCTAGACAGTAAAACATCAGACTCTGATCCCAATGCTACACTCCGTTTTTCAGAAATTAGTCGACTTTATGGCCAGAAGAGACCATTAGAGCATCTAATCTGACCCCCTGCATATCACAGGCCTCCTGTATGACACAATAGCTACTTTTTGGGCAAACACATTCCACAAAGGCATCTAGTCTTCATTAAATGACATCAAGAGATGGCGAATCCACCACTTTCCTTGGTAGCTCGTTCCTGTGGTGAAACATCCTCGCTGTTGAATTTTTGTGTCTTATTTGTAATATGAATTTGTCTCTTTTCACCTTCCAGCCACTGTGTCTTGTTATGCCTTTCTCTGCTAGATTCAAGTGCCCTTTAATGCCCAATATTTTCTCTCCATTAAAGCCCTTCAACACATCACTGAAGTCACCTTTCAGTCTTCTTCTGATAAGCTAAACAGGTCGAGTTCTTTCAGTAGCTCACTAGAAGGCATTTTTCTCCAGCCCTCAGAACATTTGATGGCTCTTTGCTGCCCCAGCTCCAATTTCACAACATCTTTTTCAAGTGAGGACACCAAAACTGGAGGCAATATTTCAGTATCAGTCTCACTGATGCCATGTCACCTCCTGTGACGTTATTGACATAATCTGTAACTGTATAGATCACCATTAAGACCACTGTCATATATTTGCAGCCAATATTGTAGAAAGGTTGTCGTTTAAGGGGTCTGTGGAGAGGTTCTGATTGGTTGATTAGAATTATGCTATCTCTAGATGTGTATCATTTTTTTGTAGTAGACGTTATAAATATTGGCTGTATGCTGCTCATATTTCAAACTTGTGCTCTGCTTACAGGGAACACCCCAGACAAGTTGGTGTCAGTTCTGCCTAGCCTGTTGATGGCCCATTAAGGACCATCAGCTATACAATCGACCCATTGAGAGAAGGCAGATACGCCTTGTGACTCAGCAAGGTATGCAGGGACCTGCCTATGGACAGAACTCTAAGGTTTTTCTATGTCACATGCTGGATAAAGTGTCCTTGGGACAAAGAAAGCAAAGACCACATGGCAAAAGACTATAAAATGCTGAGGCCTCGCCTCCACCTTGTTTTCAATCCTGCTTCATACCTCTGGAGGGACTTTGCTACAAACTGAAGCTCTCTGCAAAGGACTGAATGACCCATCCCAGCTGTGGATGGACTCCAGAGACTTGATTTCAACCTGCAATTTATTCCATCACTGCTACAAGCCTGAACCAAGATCTTTGCCATTACTGGATGTGAAGGGTTAAAATCCATGTGCAGTTTATATAACAACCTGGTCTATGGATTGTGAAGCTCTTTTCCAGACCCAAAGTCCAGAGCATGGTCAAGGGATCAGAGGCCTAGCAAATCATGATCAGCTAAGAGAAAGCTGGGGTAAACAGAAAGCCTTGCTTGCTAAGATAGGCCTGGTCAGCAAATTGCCAGGTGTTGGAGCTGAGAACTAAAGAATTGTGTCTTATTCAGAGTTGCAGATTGAACAAAGAATCGCTGTTCCTATTGTGTTAGTCTCCTCTGTAGGGAGACGTTCTTCCCACAAATCCAACCTGGAGTTTATGAGAGGTTGGCACATGTCAGTATAAGATATGGCATCCTTCCAGCTCCCTTCCGAGGAACCAACGCCTGCCTTAAGACACACAAAAAAGAATCTTTATTGCCATATACTTTTACTGTTTCTTTGCTTTAACCCCTAGGAATGTACCTGTTGGACCCAAAGGAGTTGCTCCATTCCTATGGACCCCAAATCAGAATTCAACATAGATATTTTATACTAATAACATTTTATCAAAGTATTCATTAAATGTTAACTTGCTAACTTGAGACCATGGGTGGAGACATTATGTAACCTGTTAACCATTGGCTAATATGCTTATCTTGTCTTGCTGCAAAACCTAAGCTGGGGTGTGGAACTGCCTACCCCGTCATTTTCCCCCGCCCATGGACAATCTATATATTCTGTTGTAATCAATTAATTGACAGTGCCTGTCATAAACAGATAGTTAAGGGTTAATGTCTCTTTTACCCGTAAAGGGTTAACAAGCTCAGTGAACCTGGCTGACACTTGACCAAAGAACCAATCGGGAGACAAGATACTTTCAAATCTGGGTGGAGGGAAGTCTTTTTTTTGTGCTGTTTTTCTTTGTTCTCTGTTCTCTCTTGGGATTAAGAGAAGCCAGTCATGTAACCAGATTTCTCCAATCTTACTGAAACAGACTCTCAGGTTCCAGATAGTAAGTAATAGATAGAAAGCAGATTCAATTTGTTTGTTTTCTTTATTTGCAAATGTGTATTTTGCTAGAAGGATTTTACCTCTTTTTGCTGTAACTTGTATTTTATGCTAGGGGGAGGGAGTCCCTCTAGTCTATATAGCTGAAGACTCTGTAAATATTTTTCCATCTTGATTTTATACAGATAATTTGTACTTTTTTCTGTCATTAATTAAAAGTTTTTCTTTTAAGAACCTGATTGATTTTTTTTATTCTTGTGTGAGACCCCAGGGAACGGGGTCTAGACTCACCAGGGATTGGGGGGGGGGAAGGAGAAAAGGGGAGGGAAAGGTTAATTTCCCTCTGTGTTAGGTTCACTGTCTCTCTCTCAGGGAGAGTCTGAGAGGGGGAGAGAAGTAGGGGGAAGGTGAATTTCCTCTCTGTTTTAAGATTCGAGGAGGTTGAATCACAGTGATCTCCCAGTGTAACCCAGGGAGGGGAAAATCTGGGAGGAAGAAAGGATAGGGGGGAATGGTTTATTTCCCTTTGTTTTGAGACCAGGGGGTTTGGGTCTTGGGTCCCCCAGGGAAGGTTTTGGGGGACAAAGAGTGTACCTAAACACTGTATTTTGGGTTGGTGGCAGCGTGATAAGATCTAAGCTAGGAATTAAACTTAGAAGGTAACAGGCAGGTCCCCACTTTCTGGACGCTAAAGTTCAAAGTGGGAAACAGACACTGACAGTGCCTCTGAACCTAATAAGCAAGGTGACACTCCGCCAGCGCTGTGTGCAATAAACTCCTCTGCTTGACCTCTACACGGTGTGATTTACGTCCTTCAGAGAACAAAGAAAGAAGCGGAGGCCAGGTGAGTAGGTTGCCAGGGAAACAGTAGAAAGGACAGAAGAGGGACAAAAGGGCCTGGCTGAGTTGGGCTGTTGGAACCAAGGAGTCTGAGACTCAAGGGGAGAGCCCAGGCTCTGAGTTTTGGGTCTCATGAAGATGGACTTTGCTGAATCTTTCTACTTCCTATGCTAACAAAGAACTTTCCTAGGCTGTATTCCAGACCACTAATAAACCTTCTGTTTTACAACGCTGGCTGAAAGTCACTGGGGATTGTGGAAGTTGGGGGTGCATGACTCCTTTGGGGGGGTGTAAGGTTTTCCCAGGTGTCCTGCTAAGGTGACTCACTGCAGGAAGCTCCTGGCATGGAACGGGTGCTGAAAGGTCCAAGGTCAGTCCCAGGTCGTGCTGAAGGCAAGGAGGTTTCCCCCAGTGACAGCGTCCCCTGGGCGGTGTCACACTGATGAGGACTTTGCCTGGGTTTAGCTCAGAGCTGTTCCAGAGCACTGAGCCTGTGTCAGCCCCCCAGCATGTGACCTGCAGGCGCCACTCTGGCTAAGCTCCCTGTCCCTGGGCTTTGGCATCACTAGCCCCTGCTTAGTGACTAGGGGTCAGTTTAGGGCAGTGATTCCCAAAACGTGGGGCATGCCTCCTAGGGGGGCACAGAGGAATGTTCATGGAGGCACCTCAGGGTTGAGCCAGCCCCCATGGAGGGCAGGGAGGGAGCACCACTCAGTCCCACTCTGTCCCAGCTCTTAGCCTACCCTACCCTCAGCCTGAGCCTGAGCCCCTGGCCCAGCCGCGACCCCTTTACCTGTGTCTGTACCCCTCTCCCCAGCAAGCCACAGTACCACTCCCAGCCCAGGTTCTCGACCGCGGCTTCCAAGGGGCCACAGCCATGGTTAAGAGGGCACAGTGTGAAAAGTTTGGGGACCACAGGTTTGGGATGATGTCCGCAATCACTTCTATGCAGTCCAATAAAAGCTATTCCTCACTCACCTACCCCTCCATCAGGAGGGACTAGGTATGTTCTGCTGCCCTTAATTCATACAGGAAGGATAATAACATTTCATTCCACTCAATCCTAAAGTGATTTGTAACCCAACACCTGCCAAAACTGGTCATTTTCGGGAAGCGGCCCCATCATGCTGCATACGTAGGCAGAGTAGGTGTGTCTAGACAAACACAGTCTGTTCCTGAAGTCTTTCCCACAGCTTCTCACTAGATGTGAGGGGGGAGCATATTCAGTCCCTGCTTCTGCTTAGTACTTAAAAACTCCATATTGTCCCTATCACCGTCGGCCTTAGATTTCTCCTCCTGTCCTGTTTTTAACAGTTCAGATGAGGTGGCTGCGTGGTTAAGGTGATGGACTGCTAATCCATTATCCTCTGCACGCATGAGTTCAAATTTAATCCTCATCAGATGCATTTAGTTTTCGCCTCTTCTTTATAGACAACCATCTCCCCCTTTGGTACAATAACAGACCCAACAATGTTGCTTCTTGCAAACAAAAACCTTCTCAGAAACTCAGACCACTCCCCTTGCTTTAAATTAAATGTCTAAATCCCAGATATCTAAAAAATTTTTCTCTAGTCCTGTATTTCTTAGTCTTTATCTCAAAAGGTAACATCCTCATAATCTCCCCCAAACACCCTGGGACTTGCCCAAATAATTAAAAGACTCCCATCCTGAGCAAGGAAACAACTGTGGACCAGAGCTAGTGTCTAGGCCAAACTGTTCTGAAGGAGGAAACTCAAACATTTTCTACCTGCTTCCCTTGGCAAGGTCTGACTGAGAAGACAAAGTTCCCCAGACTGAAAATTTTCTGCTGAAAAACCAGTACTAGTCTGTTTGGGGACTTTGATTTGAATGTATTATTATTATTCTCTTCTGATTTATCTCAGTTCAGTGTTTGTCTTCCAGATGTGTTTACAGGTATTGAGCTGTGGGGGGAAGGAGGCCAATTCATAATGTCTCTACCCTCCTTTCATAGTTTCTTCCAACTTGCTAGGAGCTACCTTTGCTACGATGTGAATCAAGCAGTGTCCATTGTTGCTGGGCTATCTCGGAGAAGTCTGCATTGTACACGGTTCCTGGGATAGTCCTTGGGAGTGTGGATACCTTCAATGGGCCAGCAGCGAGTCTGGCTCCTCCATTGTCACACCTGAAAGGCTGGTGGGGGGCATTTCCCAACCTCATATTTCAGTAATGCACACAGAGCAAAACTTTATAACTTCCCAACCAATGCGAGCACACACAATCCAACATGATATTAATGTTCAACAGATCAAGACTTTTGAAATGATACCTCACAAGGCAGACTTCGTACAAACCATGTTATCATTATATGAGAGTGGTGAATATGGGGCTACCAGGGTGCTGCTTTGAGCAGAGCGCGCCACACCTGGGCTTCCATTGCAATGGAGACGTACCCTTAGAGTCCATCCCTCCTGGGATAAATGTGGCAGCATGGCTGGCCTGGGTCATCTGACTTGGGCTCATGGAGCTAAAGCTGAAAGGCTAAAAACTGTGGTGCAGATATTTGTGTTCACACTGAGGCCTGGGTTCAGAAACCCTCACCCCTCTGCGGGGTCTCAGAGATTGGGTTCAAGTCCATATGTCTGCACCATAATTTTATAGTCTGGCACAGCCCAAGTCCCATAACCCTGAGTCAGCTGACCCGGGCTTTGAGACAGGTGCCCTGGGTGTTTTAATCACAGTGTAGACATAACATTAGGCTACGTCTCCAGTGCAATGAAACACCAAAAGTTGGTCTATGTCACATAAATCAGGATCATGCAGCTAGGTCTGGAGTAAAGTTACAGTGCACATGTCTGGGCTCAGACTCAGTACCCTGCTCTACGAGCCCAGAAGGTTGCAAAGGAGTTTAGCAAGTGGAAATGGTAAAACCGCAGTCAAGTATTATCCTGGACTCAATGACATTTCTCCATTGATCTTTCTGCTTTGGGGCAGGGACAATAGCACATCCTGCTGCATTTGTTATTTCAAAGGGTGGTTTAGGATTTTCATTCTCAGACACTGGACACAAAGTAGGTCTCAACTCTGGGTGTAAACTAAATGAGCCGCTCACAGATTTTGGGAGCCACAATGGGCATTTGGTGTGAGAGCTCAGACCTGCCCCTGCCCCAGAGGGAGGGGGTCATCCTTGAGGGAACTGGACCATGACCTATCAGCTCTTAATACCTAAACTTTCAGGAACTCTATTATCAGTGCCTGTGAGTGTAATTTAAACCATAAGAAAAACCATACTGGGTTAGACCAAAGGTCCATCTAGCTCTGAATCTTGTCTTCTGGCAGTAGCCAATGCCAGGTGCCCCAAAAGCCACTCCCCAAGGCACCACTGGGAGTCGAACCCAGGATTGCCTGGTTTATGAAATAAGAGCTTTAGCCAGCTAAGGAAAGCAAATGTGAATTTTGTCTGAATGGGCCACTGACAAAAGCATCCCAGACAGAAAAGCAGTAGGCTAAAAAGAAACTTAGGAGCTGTTGAAGTAGTTCAGTTGGGTGAGTGCTAAGCTAAAGGTCTGTGGTTCAATCCCAAGCTCTGGCAGGCTCTTCTTTTTCCCTTTGTGCAGGGCTGGGCTGTTTTCTGACAGTGCAGCAGTTCCTTTAACTGCCACAAACCCCTCATTTCAGGCTATGCAGCAGGAAAAGACAGCATGGGCTTCTGCACCGAGCTGGCCCACCTCCCCTTTCATTCTTCTCTTGTTCTTCGTCAGCAAGGGGAAGAAAAAGAAGCTTTCCTTCAAGCAAGGTTCAGAAGGGTGACGTCAGGATGACTTCCTGAGCACCAGCTCCAGTCCTCTGCTCTGCCAGCTGAGCTATTGGAGGGCTGCCATCACTCACTCTATGTTTCCCCATCAGTGTGTGCCAGGGCGAGCACAAGCTAAGCAGACAGAGTTTTTGTAGTGTAGTGGTTATCACATTTGCCCAATACACAAAAGGTCCCTGGTTCAAAGCCAGGCAGAAACATGCTGGCCTCCTTTTCTCAGATCCCTTTGCTGTCCAGGAAGGCACTCCTCCTTCTGCTATTGGCCTGTCCCTGAGATAACTCCAACCCCTGCATGACAGAGGATGCTGACGTCAGTGGAGAAAACACCCTGGCGTCATTCTGGAGAACCTAGAGCAGTGCGGTGTGTCACCTTTTGGAGGCTTGTGGCTTGGCCTCCTCTCCCCTTGGAGGTTGGCCTATAGATTGATGGCTTTAGAGGTGGGGGCTGGGCTGGCTGTGAGCAACTGGGATCCAGGAAACCCCCATCTGCTCTTCTGAGGGCCGAACCCATGGAGGTGTGGTTGGCTTCTGGGAGATAGACCCCTTTGCCTGCCTCTTGGCATCCCAGAGATGGCTACTTGCAGGTCAGGAGAAGTGGAGTTCTGTGGGGAAGGAAAAGAAGCAATGGTGAGGCTGAGTGGGCTCCTTTCTGGCCGAGATGGTGGGCTGTGGAGAGTCTGGGAGTTGCCTGTGAGCCATAAGTGGACTTGGTGCAGTAAAAACCGCTGCTCCATTCTGGCCGACCTTGGGGTGCCATTGACGACTTGAGAGTGGGGGCGGGGGGCTGGCTGTGAGCAAATGGGATCCAAGAAGCCCCAGCCTGCCTCACCAGGGTCCGAGTCTTCTTCTTCTCCTCTGCAATGGGAAGCCCAGCCTTAAGCCTGCCCAGCATGTGCTGCAGCTCAAGAATTAAGCCTTTCTGTGGGGCCTGTGCTGGAGCTGAACCTGGAACCCTGTGGGGTACTGCTAGGGGAAATCACAACTGCAAATAATTCTGGCCACAAAATCAAGCCGTTGGGTTGAATGGGGCAAGCTGGAGGCCTGGAGACTTAGTCCACGGGGCTAGCAGGTCAAGCCATTTTCCCGCATGTGGGGGAGGCAGCCGCTGTGGTTCGCTCTTCCTGCGATATAATTCAGGGGTGCAAGGCTGCAGAGATGGGGGGAATTGGCGGGAGGCTCTCTATCGTTAGTTTTATGAGTGGCTGGGAGAAGCATTCATGTAACTCCATTGGATGTGCCCCAACCTGTGGATGTCTATGTAAGTGGAATATGTGCCAGAGATTCGCAGCCTGTCACAGCATCACAGTGTGAGATGGAATCCAGGTGGTGGGATACAGGGCTCAGGGGTCCCTGTGTTCAGGTTTCATCCTGTAGATCCCATCACAGACTTTCAACAACCACAGCAGATGTTCACTGAGACAGAGAGAGAGATGCCAAATAATCTCCAGGGCCTGCAGACATCAAACGATGAGGAATTCTGCACACAGAGAGGACCATGCTAATGGAAAATGCCTTTGGAAAAGCCCCTTCTGTAACCACCTGTGGTCCTACAGTGTTCAGTGCTCTGCATTGTGGCCTCAAGAGCCATGGATGCAAGTTGAGTTACGATGACCTTTTCCCTGTCCCCAGTTTTCTTAGGTGCCTCCTTCTGACACTTGTCAGAAAAAAACAAGCAGTTTCTTTTGGAAGCATCTGCACTGCAAGGCAAAGGCAGTCTTCTCTGCTTCCTCAAAAGATTGACCAAAAGGTTGGAAGAGCAGACACATTTGGCAAGGCACCACTGGCTGCTACATCTCTAACCTCCACTTTACCTGGCAGGTGCCTTGGCCAGCTTAGCCACTGTGCTGCTCTCTGGGACTTTTCTCTCAGCTGCTCCATTTCTCATCAGTGACAATCAAAAGGAAGGTGACATGGCCTGTGTGTGGACATCCCCAGCGAACCCCAAGGATGTGTGGCACAGGCTCTCATGTTGCAGCAATTGCAGTTGAAGCAACCGCCACGCTAATGCCAGTCACAGTAGCCTTTTCATCAACTCCTGGCTTGTGATTTGATTCTTTCCAATGCTTCTCTCAAAGAAGCCTTTTCCTTAGCAAGCAGTTACTTGGATACCAAGGGAGGTCTCTTCTGTTTCCTAGAAAGACACAGGAAAATGTGAGCAGAGGAGACAAAAGCCATACAACAAGGCACCACTGGGAGTTGAACCCAGGATCTCCTGTTTACTAGACAGGTGCTTTAGCCAGCTAAGCCATGGTGCCTGCCTCAAGAAAGTGTTTACAACTGTTCCATTTGATGGTCCAGGACAACACCTGCAAATTCCAAAGTACAGACCTTCCCCATTTCCCTCAAGACTTGTAGACTTTGAGGTGTCTGGCTCTCTGTGCACAGAAAGCCACAGCTGAGTTGACAGAGGGCTTCTAACATGTGCTTCTCCCACCAGCCACTGTGATCATATACTGGTTAGTGATCTGTGTTTCAGTCACAGCAACCTCGGCTCAGTTCTGAGTCATGGTAACTTTTCCTTCAGCTCTAGACTTCTCATTTGCCACTTTCCAAGTGTGGTGGGGTGACTGCCCCAAACAATCAGGAAAAAAATTAAGGCAGCCTTGCAGAGGTGGCACAGAACCCAGCCAGTCAAGAAAGGGCTTATTGGGAGAGCCAATCAGGAGAAGGCTTGCTGGAGTAGCCCATATATAAAAGGCTGCTCAGCACAGCAAGAGTCAGTCACTCCTTGGAGTTTGAGGAGGGAGGATTGGCTCCCCTGAAGGACAAGGACAAGGACGGGTGCCATGATCAGAGTAGTGCTGGGTGGGTAAGGACCATGAGTGACCTCCTGGCTGATTACTGCCAGTCTGAGGCCCTTATACAAAGGTGGAGGAAGGTGCTAGGTCTGTGGGGAAGTGGTCCAGGGAAACAGATGGTAGGGGTTGGAGGTGCGCCTCAGTTACCACTGACACAGGTGGCTACACCCTGGACTGCAGCTGGCCACTGAGGCAAGTGTCTGGGTAGAGGACAGCTTCCCCCTGGAAGGGGGAGAGAACTGAGTGGGGCACAGCCAGAGGGCTCTGTCCATAAGAGGACATTGAAGTCCTGAGAGCGACATGGGTCCTAATGATAGACCAGATGGCAGCCAGATGCCACTGGATGAAGGTGCACTGGTGGACCAGACCTAATTGCCAGGATGGCCAACAGTAGGCACTGCAGTGGTGAAACATGCCCCATGGCACCAAGGCTCAGCTGCAAGGAAGGCTCTCTCTGTCTTGAACCACCACTTAGAAGGATTCTGATGACAAGTTTTTTCTTCTTATGAAGAGATACGAAAAAGGAGCCAACAGACACATTAGGTTCAGCAAGGAAGAACTGTCAGGCCAAGCCAAGATTTCCTGGTTACTAGGAAGGCTTTTCAGCCACCTCTTCCCAAAGACCACTATCCAGAGGCCTTTTAACAGTCACTGCAGATGTTCACCACAAAAGAGACAAAGAGATGCCAAAATAGAGTTCTCCACTGCCTGCAGCCATCAAGCTACCAGGAGTTCTGTGCACAGAGAGGCCCCTGCTGGTGGAAAAAGACTTTGGTAGAGACTCTTCTGACTTCAGCCGTGGTCATATAGCGTTTAGCATTCTGTGTTGTGGCTTCAGCATCCACAGATGCAAGTTCAGTTAGGAGATGTTTTTCTTGTCTCCACATTTGCCTAGTGGCTCCTTTCAACACTTGTCACCAAAAAGACCTGTTTCTTTTGTAAGCAATGTACAGCTAGGCAAAGGCAGTCTTCTCCATTTCCTCAAAAGATCACCAAGCTGTCGGGAGAGGAGGCAAAGGCAGTCTTCTCCATTTCCTCAAAAGATCACCAAGCTGTCAGGAGAGGAGGAGGTGCTGGATGCTGAATCTCCTCTTTATTCAGCAGGTGTCTGTGAAGGAGATAAATCTACACTGTGTAGAGGTCAATAAAAGGAGTTTATTACACACAGCGCTGGCGGAGAGTCATCTTGCTTATTTGACAATGTCTCTGAGCCTATCAATTGATTACAATAGAATATATAGGTTTTTCATGGGTGGGGGAAAGTGACAGGGTAGGCAGTTCCACACCCTGAGATAGGTTTTGCAGCAAGACAAGATAGCACATTAGCCAGTGGTTAACAGGTTACATAATGTCTCTGCCCATAGTCTCAAGTTAGCAAGTTAACATTTAACGAATACTTTGATAAAATGTTATTAGTATAAAATATCTATGTTGAATTCTGATTTGAGGTCCACAGAAATGGAGCAACTCTTTTGATAGTCCAACAGGTACATTCGTAGGTGTTAAAGCAAAGAAACAGTGAAAGTATATGACAATAAAGATTGTTTTCTGTGTGTCTAAAGGAAAGGCATTGGTCCCTTGGAAGGGAGGTGGAAGGATGCCATATTTTATACTGACATGTGCCAACTTTTCATAAATTCAAGGTTGGATGTGTGGGAAGAACATCTCCCTACAGAAGAAACAAACACAAGAGAAAAAGGGATTCATTGTTCAATCTGCAACTCTGAATAAGACACAATTCTTTAGTTCTTAGCTCCAACACCTGGCAATTTGCTGACCAGGCCTATCTTAGCAAGTGAGCCTTTCCGTTTACCCCATCTTTCTCTTAGCTGATCACTGTTTGCTAGGCCTCTGGTCCCTTGACCATGCTCTGGACTCTGGGTCTGGAAAAGAGCTGGCACAATCCATACACCAAGTTGTTATATAAAATGCACATGGATTTGAACCCTTCACACCCAGTAATGGCAAAGTTCTTGGTTCAGGCTTGTAGCAGTGATGGAATAAACTGCAGGTTAAAATCAAGTCTCTGGAGTCCATCCACAGCTGGGATGGGTCACTTAGTCCTTTGTAGAGAGCTTCAGTTTGTAGCAAAGTCCCTCCAGAGGTATGAAGCAGGATTGAAGATAAGATGGAGACGAAGCATCAGCCTTTTATAGTCTCTTGCCATATGGTCTTTGCTTTCTTTGTCCCAAGGACACTCTATCCAGCACATGGCATAGAAAAAAACCTTAAAGTTCTGTCCGTAGGCAGGTCCCTGCATATCTTGCTGAGTCACAAGGCATATCTGCCTTCTCTCAGTGGGTCAGTTGCATAACTCATGGTCCTTAATGAGCCATCAAGCAGGCTAGGCAGAACTGACACCAACTTGTCTGGCTGGGGTGTTCCCAGGAAGCATAGCACAAGTTTGAAATATGGGCAGCATAGAGCCAATATTCATAATGTCAACACCAAAAAGGATACACATCTAGAGATAGCATCATTATAATCAGCCAATCAGAACCTCTCCGTACACCCTTTACATTACAACCTTTCTACAATACTGGGTGCAAATATATTAGTGATCTATAGTTAAAGAATATGTCAATAACGTCACAGGAGGTGACAGAGCATCAGTGAGACTGATACTGGAATATTGCATCCAGTTTTGGTGTCCTCATTTGAAAAAGAAGTTGTGAAATTGGAGCTGGGGCAGCCAAGAGCCACCAAATGTTCTGAGGGCTGGAGAAAAATGCTTTCTAGTGAGCTATTGAAAGAGCTCAATCTGTTTAGCTTATCAAAAGAAGATTGAAAGCTGACTTCATTGAAGTTCCTTAATGGAGAGAAAAGATTGGCTATTAAAGGGCTTTCTAATCTAGCAGAGAAAAGCATAACAAGACCCAATGGCTGGAAGATGAAAAGAGACAAATTCATATTACACTTAAGGCACAAATAAGCAACAGCAAGGATGATTCACCACAGGAACAAGCTACCAAGGAAAGTGGTGGATTCGCCATCTCCTGATGTCATTCAATGAAGACTAGATGCATTTCTGGAATGTGTTTGCCCCAAAATTAGCTATTGTGTCATACAGGAGGCCTGTGATATGCAGGGAGTCAGATTAGATGTTCTAATAATCTCTTCTGGCCATAAAGTTGACTAATTTCTGAAAAATGGAGTGTAGTATTGGGAGCAGCGTCTGATGTTTTACTGTCTAGCTGGCTTGCTTCCTAGAACGAACGCTCCTTGAGTGGGGTGACCACAGGGAGAAGCTCAAACCTCCAAAGTTCCTGGCCAGGGGCAGGACATTAGCACAGCAAGGGAGGGGTGTGGCAGTGACATCACAAAAGCCTTTTGCAGGACCTCAGACTATTGGTCAAAGGTGGTGGGGAGGTGGTGACCTCACAGAGAGATGTTGACATCAGCCAGGCAGGAGAGCAGCGAGGGGCCAGGGAAACCTCAGAGACCTCTGTGGCTTTGCTTCAGCAAGTCTCCTTCTCCAGGTCTCTCTTTGAGGACTGAGAAAGTATTTGAGTTCAGGTACGTAAGCACCAGGAGGAACTTCTTTCGAGTTTTCTCCTTCCCTTTTCCTGATTTTACTAGAAAACAGCCATCCCTGTCTAGAAGGTAAGAGCCTCCTTGAGGTTTGATACCTTTTCAGTCTGATCCATCTGGTGTTAGTTGAATTCTAGGCATGGAAAACACGAGCTTAAGGTGGTAGAATTTATTCTGCACCTGGGATTTTGTCCCTTAGAATCACTGGGAACATTAGGGTTTGTCCTTTTTGTTTCACCTTTTCCTCCATCCATCCCTCCCTCCTTTCTCTTCTTCTCTTGCTTCTAGTGTCCCCTCTGGGGGGTGTGTGTGTGGGTGTGGGTGTGTGTGTGTTGCGGGGGAGTGCTCGGCAGCTCCCACTATGGGAGGTCCACCCAAAAATGTGGGGCTGAAATAGTGCTCGGGCAGTGATCCCCACCAGTGACCTGGCCATCCTTTGGGCTCTCTGGTGAGAACCCTCAGCCTCTCATCCTCAGTCTCTACCCTGATTGGCTCAGCAGGGGCTTATTGACAGGGGAGAAGACTCAGGTCCTTGTTGTTCTCTTTGAAGACCAAGAAAATAAGTCATAACCACTTATATGTTTGATGAATTTTGCTGCTTCTCTGCATTGATGGTCTCTGAGCAGTTCACAATTCTCTCTAACATTGCAGTTCTCCTCAAATACTTGCTGAATAATTACTGTGCACTGTTGTTGATCTGGAGCTCATCTGAGAGCACTTTACTCAGGTCATTCAGTGTCTGAAATTCAAGATCCGATGGTTAGTTTGAAAATCAGGGCTCTTGGGTCCTACTCCCAACTCTGCCACTGACTGGCTGTATGACCTCAGGCAAGTCAATTCTCCTTTTTCAGTCTTAGCTTCTCCCTCTTTCAAGTAGGGATAATAATGATCCGCTCCTACCTACCTTACGGTATGTGGAGGCAGGACTGGCTCTAAGTTTTTTGCTGCCCCAAGCCAAAAAAAATTTGTCTGTCCCCCCGTCCCCCTGCTGCCCAAGCCCTGGGCTCTCCCCCCACCCCCGCACCCCCTGCCTCCACAGCTCCGGGCCTCCCCCACTCCCACCCCCCTGCTGCCCCACCCCTGGGCTGTACCCCCTGACCCTCACCCCCCTGCTGCCCCAGCCCTGGGCTCTACCCCCTTACCCTCACCCCCCTGCCATCCCAGCCCTGGGCTCTCGTCCCCACACCCGCACCCCCTGCCAAGCCAGCCCTGGGCTCTCACACACACACACCCTATGCTGCCCCAGCTCTGGGATCTCCCCCCACCAGTGCTCCCCCACCCACACACCCCCTGCCGCCCCAGTCCTGGGCTCTGCCCCCTCAACCTGCACCCCCTGCCACCCCAACCCTGAGCTCCTCCCCCCACCTGCACCCTCCTTCTGCCCCAGCCCGGGGTCACTGGTAACTTGCTCCCAAGGTGGGTCATTCAGCAGGAATTTTGGATGTGCATGGAACACAGACAGGATTGGTTCCCACATGGTTATAGAGCTGCAGTAAAGTGGAACAATTTTCAGCTTGTGTGATTGGAAGATATCTGGATGCATATTGTAAGACTGTCCTCCATAAATGAAGAAAAGTTGAGATGCCTTTATTATTCTTTCTTCCACTCTTTGTTTCTATGGGGAATTTGCCAGTGCAATATCACTCTCTTTCTTTTAAACAAACAAAAAGGCAATGGCTGTTGAAAATAGCAATTCCAGTCCTAAAAACCTCTGGGGGAGCATTTCTTGCTCAATTTCATCCTACTTTTTCTACAGCAAATTACAGTATATCAGTATATTTGATTTGGGAGAAATGAAGTACCAGCTGCCCAAACTGAGCTTGAGCACTCCTGAATTTTGAGGTGTTCAAATCTGGAAGGCAGGTGCTAGATTCCCTTCTGAATATTAGCTAAATCTGGAAAGGAAAAGTCAATTTCTGCTTCCATGGCTCAGAAGTGGAGATCCTCCTACGTGCCTGGTACTGTATCTAAAGCTGCCCAGGTCCAGTAGAGCCTCCCCTCCCTTACTTTGCATTTTAAATTCTAGTGGGACCCACATACCTCCCTTGCTAGGCTTCAGATAGAGAGGGCACTGTCCATTTAGTCCACCCAATTCCTTCTTTGGGGGCTGCAAGGTGAGATCACACCAGTGTCCCTAAGCCAGTCTGGGGATGTCTTCTGAAGGGGATATCGGCAGGGCCATCCTTAGGATTTATGGGGCCCTACGCAGTATTATTAAACTGGTGCCCCTATGCCGGATGGCAGCCCAAGCTCACAGCCTGGTGGGGGAGGGGGGAGGGGGAGGGGGAGGAGGGACTTGACAGCAAAGGATAAATGAGATGCCCGGCCTGCCTCATGGTGGTGGAGAGTCACAGTTCCCCGCAGAGACTTCCATGCCCTCTCCCTCATGCAGAATGGACATGAAGAAAGTACCTAATTAAAAGCACTAAAATTTGGGAATAAAAAATGTCAGTCACAAATTTTTTGATATGCCCTGAAGTTTGTCAGAGATTTATTTGCAAAAACTTCATAGTAAGGGTGAGTCAGCTGTCCTACTGAATACAACATTACATATAATGGAATACATGATGCAGCTCTTCTCTGTTTTACATTTTATTAATCAGTATTTCTAAACTGAATTTATATTTTAAATGTACTCAAATCTTAAACTAACATTCCAGATTACTACATATTTAACTCACTGAAACAAAGACATTCTTTTAAATTAATCAGAGAGGTTTAGTGTGTTCATAACAATGTTCATTGCTTTTAGAAAAAGGGAACAGTAATTTACTTTGTGTGATCTCCATAACAAGAGACATGGTTATGAAATTTCACCAACTTTAAAAAAATATGTTTCCAAAGATTTTAGGTATAACAAGGATTTTGTCTTACTAAGGTACTGATTTTGCTGGAGGGTTCTTTTAAAACTAGTTCATCGGATAGTCAGAAGTAAAGAAAGGGAAACTCTTTGTCCAGCTATCTGGAAGGGAAGGACTGTTGTCCCTTTAAGGGCTCTCTTCAGTGGGGAGTGGGGGAGAGGTGGTGAAGGGATGGACAGAAAGGACACAGGAAGACTTGGAAGTACTTTTTTTTTAACTATAGTAATTAAAATGTGTATTTTAGATAAGGGAGGTCTTTTGAAGGATTTATTTAAAAAACTGTACGTCTGAAGATCCACACATTTAAGGCTAAAGATGATTGTGCATCTAAAACTCTATGCAAGCATTTTTTAGAAATGTGATTTCATAATCTTCACCAGCTCACTAATGAAATATTTTTAAAGCAAATTTTAAACTAAGGTCCTGTAGACTGACATGTTCTGTGTAAATATTACATTAATGCACAACTGTTTTTGTCAGTAAAGTCAGAAACTGACAGTATAAAAATTTATTTGGGCATAAGCTTTCATGGACATCTGATGAAATGGGTTCTAGTCCACAAAAGCTTATGCCCAAATAATTTGTTAGTCTTTAAGGTGACACAAGGACTCGTCCTTGTTTTTGCTGATATAGACTAACAGGACTACCACTCTGAAACCTGTCAGTATATACCTTGGGGTTGGCAAATGCCTGTTAAATGGCTTTATTACTCCTTGAATGTCTCTTTAACAGTTTCAGTGTTGTGCTAATAGGTCTGGCAGGCTGGAGGTTTTTTCACTTTTAACTACTAGATTCCCTCCCAAGGAAGACTCACCAGGCTAGAGCAGCCATCTGTGGGAGCCTGCAGGAAGGGTCAGAACAGGGATAGGAAACAACTGGGTGGACACTAAGACCCAGTGGTGCCCCAAATTTTCAGAGGCCCTACGCAGCTGCCTATGTTGCCAATGCCTAAGGACGGCCCTGGGTATCAGGGCCAAAGCCTTCTACTTATTGGGCACATTTGTTCCCCATTCACAGTGCCACCCCGCTCTAGCAGTGAGCTCTCCATTCACAGCAAGCTGCAGCATGAGGTTTCACCTACCATACTCCCTTCTCCTCCCTTCCCTGTTGATAGCAGCCTAGGGAATGCTGGGAAATGTAGTTCTTTCCCTGCTCCAGGGCTCACTCTACAGGCAGGGAGCTAACCAAGGAACTACAGCTCCCAAGGCCCCCTGTTGGTTCTCAGCTCCCAGGCTTCAGAGTAGCAGCTGTGTTAGTCTGTATCCGCAAAGAACAGCAGTACTTGTGGCACCTTAGAGACTAACAAATTTATTTCAGCATGAGCTTTCCTGAGCTACAGCTCACTTCTTCGGATGCACAGAATGGGACACACAGACAGGAGATATTTATACATACAGAGAACATGAAAGATGGAAGTATGCATACCAACAGGAAGAGTCTAATCAATTGAGATGAGCTATCATCAGCAGGAGAAAAACAAAAACCTTTTGAAGTGATAATTAAGATGACCCATAGAAGATTTGAGGAGAACTTAACATAGGGAAATAGATTCAATTAGTGTAATGACCCAACCGTTCCCAGTCTCTGTTTAAGCCTGAGTTAATTGTATCTAATTTGCATATTAATTCAAGTTCAGCAGTCTCTCTTTGGAGTCTGTTTTTGAAGTTTTTTTGTTGCAAAATTGCCACCTTCAAGTCTGTCAGTGAGTGGTTAGAGAGATTGAAATGTTGTCCCCACTGGTTTTTGAATGTTATGATTCCTGATGTCAGATTTGTGTCCATTTATTCTTTTGCGTAGAGACTGTCCAGTTTGGCAATGTACATGGCAGAGGGGCATTGCTGGCACATGATGGCATATATCACGTTGGTAGATGTGCAGGTGAACGAGCCCCTGATGGCGTGGCTGATGTGATTAGCTCCTATGATGGTGTCACTTGAATAGATATGTGAACAGAGCTGGCATTGGCTTTGTTGCAAGGTTAGGTTCCTGGGTTAGTGTTTATGTTGTATGGTGTGCGGTTGCTGGTGAGTATATGCTTCGGGTTGGGAGGTTGTCTATAAGCGAGGACTGGCCTGTCTCCCAAGATCTGTGAGAGTGAGCGATCATCTTTCAGGATAGGTTGTAGATCTTGATGATGTGCTGGAGAGGTTTTAGTTGGAGGCTGTAGGTGATGGCTAGTGGCGTTCTGTTATTTTCTTTGTTGGGCCTGTCCTGTAGTAGGTGGCTTCTGGGCACTCTTCTGGCTCTATCAATCTGTTTTTTCACTTCAGCAGGTGGGTATTGTAGTTTTAAGAATGCTTGATAGAGATCTTGTAGGTGTTTCTCTCTGTCTGAGGAATTGGAGCAAATACGGTTGTATCTTAGAGCTTGGCTGTAGACAATGGATCATGTGATGTGTCCTGGATGGAAGCTGGAGGCATGTAGGCAAGTATAGTGGTCAGTGGGTTTCCGGTATAGGGCGGTGTTTATGTGACCATCGCTTATTCATCACAGTAGTGTCTAGGAAATGGACCGCTCGTGTGGATTGGTCTAGGCTGAGGTTGATGGTGAGATGGAAATGTTAATATCATGGTGCAATCCCTCGAGGGCTTCTTTTCCATTAGTCCAGATGATGAAGATGTCATCAATGTAGCACAAGTAGAGTAGGGGCGCTAGGGAACGAAAGCTAAGGAAGCATTGTTCTAAGTCAGTCATAAAGATGTTGGCATACTGTGGGGCCATGCGGGTACCCATAGCAGTGCCGCTGACTTGAAGGTATATATTGTCCCCAAATGTGAAATAGTTGTGGGTGAGGACAAAGTCACAAGTTCAGTCACCAGGTTAGCCATGATATTATCGGGGATGCTGTTCCTAACGGCTTGTGGTCCATCTTTGTGTGGTATGTTGGTGTAGAGGGCTTCCACATCCATAGTGGCAAGGATGGTGTTTTCTGGAAGATCACCAATGGACTGTAGTTTCCTCAGGAAGTCAGTGGTGTCTTGAAGATAGCTAGAGTGCTGGTAGTATAGGGCCTGAGGAGAGAGTCCACATAGCCAGACGATCCTGCTGTTAAGGTGCCAAGGCTTGAGATGATGGGGCATCCGGGATTTCCAGGTTTATGGATCTTGGGTAGCAAATAGAATACACCTGGTCGGAGTTCTAGCCATGTGTCTGTACAGTTCTGTTCCTGTGCTTTTTCAGGGCGTTTTTTGAGCAGATGGTGTCGTTTCTTTTGGTAACTCTCAGTGGGGTCAGAGGGTAATGGCCTGTAGAATGTGGAGTTAGAGAGCTGCCTAGCAGCCTCTTGTTCATATTTCGACCTATTCATGATGACGACAGCACCTCCTTTGTCAGCCTTTTGATTATGATGTCGGAGTTGTTCTTGAGGCTGTTGATGGCATGTGTTCAGTACGGCTTAAGTTATGGAGCAAGTGATGCTGCTTTTCCACAATTTCAGCCTGTGCACATTGACGGAAGCAATCTATGTAGAAGTCCAGTCTGTTGTTTCAACCCTCAGGAGGAGTCCATGCAGAATCCTTTTTATTATAACGTTGGTAGGAAGGATTCTGTGGGTTAGGATGTTGTTCAGAGGTGTGTTGGAAATATTCTTTGAGTCGGAGATGATGAAAGTAGGATTCTAGATCACCGCTCCCAGGCTGGATCCCTCTTAGCTGCTGCCTCTGCAAATGGGCTGCCCCAAGTACCTGCTTGCTTTGCTGGTGCCTAGAGCCACCTCTGGGACCGACACATGTTTGTTTTCATCCTCTGAGTCAGGAAAACCACAAAAGCCTCTTCTTTTGTACTGGGGCAGGCAAAAATAAGGTGACACTACATTATTCTGATTGCTAAAAGCAGGTTTTTAGGGAGTTGTGTATTTTTGAAAAAAATAATAACCTTCTAACTAGCAGCATGAAATAAAAAAGAACACAGACAAACCTTGTCAGTAAGGGCTAATGTCCTAAATGGAAATCAGCAGTGTTTGTAGCTGGGGGAGCATACAGTCTGAATGTGTATGACCTGACCCCAGCCCCCACCCCCACATAGCAGTAGGGCTTGGCACTCTTTCTGTGCATTGATTTGGTGGCTGAGTGGTTATCCAAGCAGTGACAATTCAAGGAGGTTCCCTGAGTCGGTTTCACTCCTCAGGAGATTCTGCACAATAAAAATTCTGTGCACAATATTTTAAAATTCTGCAAATTTTATTTGCCAATAAATAAATGTGGAGGGGAGTAGAGGCTCTTGGATGCTCAGAGGTGGGATATCACCCTGCAGCCCCCTCCCTTCCACGGAAACAGACTCTGTGGCGAGCTGCACCTCTCTGCTGCCTACTCCAGGAGCTCCCAAAAGACTCCCCAGAACTGCTCATGAGGGGTGCATGACCACTCTTGTGGCTTCCCTTTGCTTCCTGTGAAAGTAAAATAAATTATATATTAAGAATAGAAAGGATTAAAGAAATGTTGTCTGTATCTTTAAGCAAAAATGTTGGAATGTTGCAACCAGGTGTCAGGAATACAGACATTAACATAGAACAATTGCACCGTTTAAGGGCAATTGGTGGAGTATTAGCCTTAGATCGATAACAGCTAGTAAGGAAATAGGATATGCATGCTGTGCCCCAGTGAATTTTCCTGTTTTGCTTTCTTTGTTCCTTTGTCTAATCCCCGCTCTTTATCTGTATAAATAAGACTGTTTGGGTCTTGCATGGCCACTCACATATTCTGAATGTTATTGGCAGAGCGCTGCGCTAATAACAGAGTGGTCTGACAAATTGTGAGTCTTGATTCTAACTTTGACAATTTGGAGGTTCCACCGAGATGGCAACCGTCTTCACTGGGGCTGTGTGATTCCTGACCGTTTGTGTAGGACGACCGTGGCAGCCGGCACCTGGGCACTTGGCCCAAGCGGTCCTCCACTAGAACGAAAGGCGCACGACCACAGTGAAGTCTACGCCATCGAACCTGTTGGTTCCCACTCTGTTCTGGTAGGGATCCCGGGATCTGACATCAGGATTCTGGTCAGGTAATTATTTCTGTGTTTTGTCCGGACTGAGGACTGGTCCTGTCTCTGTGTCTATCCGTCCTCCCTGTGGAGTGTTTGAGTCTGGGTGCCGTCTCTATCTGGGGATCGGTCCGACCAAGGGGTTCCCGTCCCTGCGGTCTGAGTGAGTGAAATCTGCACAATCACAGCCGCACCACACCTTGGGTAAAACCCTTAGTGTGAAAGCAAGGGCGATTGAGGCAGTAGCCTGTGGCTTCCTTTCTGTGTTGCACGGGCTCGCTCTGACGAAACCCTAATTTCCTCTTGTGTTGATTGGTGTGTGAAGTCCTCCTGATGGGTAACCAGAGTCTAAGCCAGGGCAGGTTCCCTAAAGGAACTCCGGCTCATTTATGTATTTTAGGAAAAGGTCTAGATCCGTAAGTTTCTGAAAAAATGGTCTAGGCTAACTCAGGGAGATCCAAACAATCAGTGGCCACTGTTAGGATCTTGGGATAAGGAGTTGAGTAGACTTTAAAAGACAAGCTCTGGCAATCTAAACTAAATGAGCAAAAGGAGAGGTCTATTGTTTCCATGCAATGATGGGAAGAGGCAAATCGTAGAGGGACAGAATCGAAAACTCGCCTCTTAAGATTCAAATGATAAGTTAAAATATTTATTGGACACCTCCTCTCCCAACACTAGACGGAGCGATCCCTTTACTCTGTTCTCCAAGGCAGACCCCCCTTCATACTCCTGTCTCCGGGTGGAAAAAGGACGAAGAAAACCCCTGGCTAGATTACGGATGAGAATGAAGAAGACGCATTAATTGGCCTGGCAGCCTTGCGTCGAATCAATAGACGGCCACCACGCCCCAGCTCAGGAAAACTGTCACCAGATCTCCCAGATCAGGAACAATTCCCAGAGATCCCCAGTTCGGACCCGTCTGGACCATCTGTAATGCCGGGCCCATTCTTCTGGACTAATTCTGCACTCAAAACGTTCACTCTTAGCCTTAAAAAATCCAGGTCCCCTCCGAATCTGCATACTGGGGGCCAGGACGGGGTCCAACTTGGAGCTATAAACCTGACTCGAATGAGCTCCTTTCAATTATAAAAGGCTTTCAAAGCCGAGAAATCTACCAAATTTGCTAGGAATTTTTTGTTGGTGTGCGATATACCATGAACCGTCTGAGGCAGGATCTCCATGCAGACTGTGCAAGCTATTGTAACAGCCCTAGTGAGCATGATAAATGGCTCCAGCAGCAGATGGCCGCTGCTGACCGCCACTCTACTTTGCCAGACACTGGTCCTCACTGACTGAATACCGAAAAAAAGGTAAGAACGAGCTAATCTATTGAAGCCATCCCTCGGGTATGGACTCCGTAAAACCAATGGACTGCCATAAATAGCTGTAAGCAACGACAGGGAGAAAACCCTGTCGGACTATCGCACCCGGCTAACTGACATTATTCTGCACAACATTCTGGTATACAGCAACAGATACAAATGGGACAGGGTGCCCTGGCTAGTGCATTGTTAATGGCTCCTGCCTGCTATTTGGCAATCTGCTAAAAACATAAGTGTTGGATGGGAGAACGAAACCATGGACAAATTGCAAACAAGTGGCAGAGCATTGCCAGCGTACTTTAACAAAGGCAAAAGGAGGGAGAGCCAATCAGCTCAGCAGTTAACGCCTTGCAAATACAGCATGAGTCAAGGGCAGGGCAGAACAGTATACGGGGACGGGGAAAATACCCGGGAACGAGGACGGGGGGCGACGTGGTCTCGGGAGGAACAGGGAACTGGATGTTAGGGTTATGCGGGAAATTTAGGATGTTGTAATTAATGTAAACGACGGGACATGAAAAAATGAGGTGTCCAAGCCGGCCTGGTAACTCTGTGATATAACAGTAAACACAGGCCAGCAACAGCCAGTCAGCACAGCCTTTACTTTGCCCACAACAATGATGGACACCAGGGAACCTAGGAAATTTTAAGACCCTTTACTACCTCTCACTCCCAATGGTGAGGTGGTTAACTATCAAGATCTTTCTCTCCCGTATGTTGGCACGGGAGCTTCGCTCTCGCAGTTCGTAACTACCGACCTGCCTGAGGTTCCCGCTCCTAAAAACCGTGTTCCGCTGGGCATACGGGAGTCAAAACCCCTGATCCCATGTCAAACCTCTACCGTCCAGGTTGGTCCCCTTTCT
>NW_026114611.1:496195-620661 GCF_025201925.1 Gopherus flavomarginatus
AAGAAAAGATTCTGTACTGCCTGGACTACTATAAAGCAGGATGCTGGGCTTCCTCTCCCTGCCCTGCTTATGTTGTGCCTGGACTAATAGCAGTTGGAGGCTGCCTCCCCCTCATTTTATCTGTAATAAGTCAGTGTTTCTTATTCCTGCATTCTTATTACTTCATCACACAAATGTGGGGACACTGCACGGTTAGCTCAGGAGGGTTGGGGAGCAGGGAAGCAACAGGTGCGGTTGTTGTAGGGACACCCCTTAGAAAGGCATGTAGTTCATCATTTCTCCAGGATCCAAAATGGAGCAACTGTGCTCTCTGATACACTGGTTCTCTAGTACACTTGCCCCATATTCTAGGCAGAACTGACTCTATTTTAGATACACGTAAAGGAGGGAATGACCAGGGGAGTCATTCCTATTTTTGTCTTTGCATTTTTGGCCAACTTCAGCAAAGATCAGCAGGAGCACCCATGACAGTAGCAGACAGCACAAAACAACAGATAACAATCATCTCATTGCCAATTTACAATGGCACTGCAGACAGTACAGAACAACTGATAATCATCTCTGCTATCATGCAAAGGAAAATGAATGCTGCTGCATAGTGCTGCAGTACTGCCTCTGTCAGCGGCATCCAGTACACATACGGTGACAGTGACAAAATGCAAAACAGGCTCCATGGTTGCCATGCTATGGTGTCTGCCAGGGCAATCCAGGGAAAAGGGCGTGAAATAATTGTCTGCCGTTGCTTTCCCGGAGGAAGGAATGAGTGACGACATTTACCCAGAACCACCCGCAACAATGATTTTTGCCCCATCAGGCACTGGGATCTCAACCCAGAATTCCAAGGGTCGGAGGAGACTGCGGGAACTATGGGATAGCTACGGAATAGCTACCCACACTGCAGTGCTCCAGAAATCGACGCTAGCTTCGCCCTTGGAAGCACACACCGCCGAATTAATGTGCTTAGTGTGGCCACGTGCACTCGACTTTATACAATCTGCTTTACAAAACTGGTTTATGTAAAATCGGAATAATCCCTTAGTGTAGACATACTCTGCAGCTCCCACTGTGGGAGGTCCACCCAAATGTGGGGCTGAAATAGTGCTCGGGCAGTGATCCCCACCAGTGACCTGGGCCATCCTTTGGGCTCTGTGGTGAGAACCCTCAGCCTCCCATCCTTAGTCTCTACCCTGATTGTTGAGCAGGGATTATTGACAGGGAGGAGACTCAGGTCCTTGTTGTTCTCTTTGAAGACCAAGGAAATAAGTCATAACCAGTTATATGTTTGATGAATTTTGCTGCTTCTCTGCATTAATTGTCCTCTGAGCAGTTCATGATTCTCTGTAACATTGCAGTTCTCCTCAAATACTTGCTGAATAATTACTGTGCAATGTTGTTGGTCTGGAGCTCATCTGAGAGCACTTTACTCAGGTCATTCAATGTCTGAAATTCAAGATCTGATGGTTAGTTTGAAAATCAGGGCTCTTGGTTCCTATTCCCAACTCTGCCACTGCCTGGCTGTGTGACCTAAGACAAGTTAATTCTCTTTTCTCAGCCTTAGCTTCTCCCTCTTTCTGTAGAGATAATAATGATCTGCTCCTACGTACTTCGACACATTCACTGTCTCTCTCCATACACAGTCTCCACACTGCAGTTGAAAGGCAGCTGGCAATCTAGTAGAATGCCATGGAACAATGGGATAGAGAAACCTGCATCACTGAAAGTACAGCCATGAGACACCACACGCCAGCCTTCCCTAGCTGGCAAGAATCAAACCTCCACAGAAAGACACCTATGGTGTCAACCAGCTCCCTAAGCACTCAACCACAACCACTTAACACAGGGGCCTTTCTACACTCTGGTTCTGTTCTTACTGACGGGTCATTTCCAATTGTTTGCTCAGACCAGCTTCCCCAGCTCACTCACTGCTGTGCAGCTCTGTACATTTGGCCCTGGCTGAACAGCAAGAATTCCTGCCCATTTCCCTAATGGCTGGAGCATAGTTAGAGTGTGTTTGTGGTTAATTATGTTGCTGTAGATTGTTCATTCCCTGCCTTGGGAATTCAGACAGTCCCTTTCCCAACATATCTCCAGCACATCAGTCCCTGGCTGGGTCTCCTGGGCAGTGGAAAACATCCCTGTTTGGTGCTGCCATGGGAATCATGCAGAGATGTGCCAGCAACATTGATGTGACTCCCTGCCCACTCAACCTCTGTCCCTCCGTGCCGCTCCCAGAAGTGGCTGGCATGTCCCAGCATTCCCCAGGGTGGGGAAGCATCTCCATGCGCTGCCCTTCCCTGAGTACCAACTCCGCAGCTCCCATTGGCTAGGAAGGCCATCGTGTTTGGTCTCAGCAGCACTCGTGGAGCAGAGGGAAACGTGGCTGAGGAAATTCCCCACAGCCAAAAGATAAGTCTTGAGCATCACAACTTTGTAGGCTAATGACAAGGTCCACTTATGCCACCGGCCGAGATATTCCTACAGGCCAGCAACTGCTTCTCCCAGTTCGCATTCCCCACCTCATCACCAGCCGAATGCTAGAAGGCCCAGCCATCAACCTGCCCACTCTTGAGCCCTTCTCTTCCGCCCTGACTGATAGGGGAGAGTATTGAGCCTCCCTCCCTTAGACCCTTCAGTATTCCTTGGAACACCAACACGCCCAAGTGACTTTGGGCCAGTAGGTCAACCATAGGGCTGCCTCCTAGGCCAGGCTGCAGCCAGCTTCAGGACTCAGAGGAAATGGAGCTCGCATCCCTACCTACAGGACTCCAGGCACGGCCAGGCTTCTGGATCAAACGTCCCCTCTTGTGCTCAAGTCACAACAGCCGGCAGGTAAAAGACAGGCTTTCATGGCCTTTGAGAAAGCAAGACAGAGCCTTGGAAGACCCAGCAGGGTTTGTGCACAGAAATTGTCCGTCCTCAGATCCCAACAAGACTTCAGCTCAGATTGCAGGATTCAAAGTCCTGACCCTTATACCATAGAATCCCCAGACCTGTGCTGAGCTCTGGTGTGGATGACCCTGTGGGGGCAGCCCTGCATTTACTCACCAAGATGTCATGCAGCAGTTTGCTGCAGCTCCCAGAAAGGTCTTTCTTAATCCAGACTGAGAAGCCAGTGGGCATGTGAGGAAGTTGCCCCTTCAGTCCCAGGCAGTACATGGCCCTTCTTAGAGGGGACCAAGCCCTGCAGGGGCAGGGGAGTGATGTTAAGTAACATCCTAAAGAGATGCCTTCTTCAGTTTTGGGGGGAATACCACAGGAGGAAAAGTCCCCTTCGTTATCTGACCAGGGACTTGAACTTTGGACTTTCAGATTAAAAGGCTGATGTGCTACCAATTGAGCTAGCCAGGCTCACACAAAGAAAGGAAAGTTTGGTGCAGAAGAGAAACTAGTCAAGAAAAAGAGGACAGAAAATTCAGAAAATTTGCTATTCTTGCTCACTTAGCAGCCCTAGTTCCATCTTGCTCCTCCATTTGGTGCCCAGATAAATTATTTTTTAGTTACATATTAGATCAGGCTACCATGTCATTTGGGAGAGCAGGATGAAGCTTTGGAAATCCCAAGATGGTTAGCTGGCAACCAAAGGACCCCAAGGTCTCATTGAGACTTAAACTTTGATTTCAGGGTTCGAAGTCCTGAGGGCTGACCATTAAACCATGGGACCAGCATGGGAGCCTTTGATCTCTGTTGACTTCTGGCAGGGAGGACTCAGTGGAACATGCATCTCTGGCTAGTCCTGCATTTGTTCAAAAAGTCAGCGCACGGAGCTTTGCTGCAGGCCCAGAAGCCTTTCTTCCTCCAGATTGCGAGGTCAATGGACAGGTGAGGAAGTAGCATCTTCAGTCCCAGGCAGTAATGGGCCATTCCTAGGAAAGGCTAATTTCTGAAAAGGAAAAACTGAAGTCAAGAAGAGTCCTTCTGAAGTTCTCGAGGGATATCACAGGGGGAACTATGTGTCTGCTTGACCAAGGACTTGGATCCTGTACTTTCAGACTAAAAGTCTGATGTCCAACTGAGCTAACCAGGCTCACATGTAAAAGAGGCAAATTTGTGCAGAAGAGAAACTAATCAAGAAAAAGAAAGCGAGAAACAGTACAGGAAACCTGCTACTCTCGCTCTCTTAGCAGTCCTAGCCCCAGCCTGATCCTCCATCCGCTGCCCTGAGGCATATTCTTTTTTTAGTTAAATATCAAATCCAGGAGAAAACACAGTTATACAAAGCAAAACAAAATCACAGACAGAAATGTCATTGGAAATGCAAAAATAAAAAGGGAAAATACAATTGCCATCACTTTATCGTATCTGGGCCATTCCTGTATCGAGAGCATCCATTAAGGTCCCTGTGTGCTTACGAGAAACCTGGAGGAACTAATACCACAGCCTGTACATGAAACTCAACTGCTCCCAGGTGTCCTAGTAAAACCCTTTCCCTGCTGTGAAGTTGCACTCCATGTGATTTATGAAAATATGTTAATGAGTGTGAATATAAAGTGACTGGACTATGCTTCATGCGAAAGGTCTCTTGTAAGGTATCATTACAAAGCTTATAATCTACTGCGTGTGTTCATCCTATTTGTATGAACCGATCATTCCTGTATCTGAAACTAGAAATATGAACTATAACTCTGAGGTCCTGTTGTAATGATGCAAAGTGTGGGCCATTAATAGTGGTTTGGACTCTTGATGGCTCCCATTAACCAGGACAATTGACTGCAGATGGCTCTGTCCTGCACCATCTGTGAGTCAGGCCAGGAAGAGTGAAGGCTTGAGGTCTCACAGGACATGTGACCATGTCACCTGGTACAGGAATCCATCTTAAATCTGTGGCTTTTCCACAGGAGAGAGACAAAAGGTTCCTGCCTTGTACAAAGCTGTATAAGGGGGTGGAACTGAACAAACATGGCTGCAGTCATGAGACATCCCCTAGCTATCACCTGAGCTGGAACAAGGGCTATACCAGGAGAAAAGATTGGGCCCAGACAAGAAATAAGTCTAGTCTGCCTCTCTGTCTGTGCAGATGGGATCTTTCCCTCCAGTGCTGGAGGATTCTCCCTTCTCATCTACCCTTGTCCCAAGCAGCAAAGCAGATGGGAATCTTAAATGTACCAAGGTGACTTAGGAGCAGAAACCCCCCTAGACCTTGCATTCAATTGCACTTGCTGCTCACTCAGCAGGATTAAAACTCCTGTAGGGAGACTGCTGGGCCACATCCCAGCTGGCCATGAGGAAAGCAGCAGAGTGCAACGAAGAACCTGGAAATGCTGGGGATTGAACACAGGGCCTCATACATGCAAAGCATATGCTACTATCACTGAGTTACATCCCTAGATATGCTGTAGCTCATACTCAGAGTCCTCCTAGTCCCAGAGCATCCAGTGGCCTAAGAGCAGCATAGAGGACACATTCCCTGCTCTGAGGGCCAAACCTGCTGTCCTGGAGGCTGCTGGTTCTTAGGGTCACTTTTCAGCAGGGCCAGAATTGATGTGTGGGGCAGAGAGAGTGTGTGCCCCGGACTCAGGGTGCAGAGATACACTCATCCCTCTCCCCCGCATTGGGTGGGAAGTGCGGCCACCTCCTGCTGGAAGGTAATGGGAGGGGGGGACGCTGTGAGTCGCTCAACACCTGACCCTGGTGGCAGGAGTGGTGTGGGAAGCTCCAATTATTTCTAGGATCTGCTATTGCCACCTGCCTGTAAAGTTCAGCTTCCCCAGCACATTCACTGCGGTGCAATTGGTCATTGTTTCCATGGCTGCACAGCAAAGAATCACTCCCAGTTTCCCTTCTATCTGCAGCAGGATTAGCCTGTGTCAGTGGTTAATGAGGTGGATCTAGTTGTAGATTGTTATTCATTCCCCACCTTGACAATTCACACAGTCCCTTTCCTACTCAAATCCCCAGCACCTCGGTGATCCTGGTAGCAGGGGCTGGGTCCTGAGACTTTGAGGGTCCTTTTTACCCTTCACCTGGAGTGAACTCAGCTTTTCCCCCATCCCAGACAATCCATGAAATAACAACAGGAGCATAAAGAAAGAGGGGAAGGAACATCTCACTGCCAGGGCTGGATGTGCCCAGGGCTCCAACTCATCCATTGTTTCCATGGAATTTGGCCCCCTGCTTTGCACAAGGGACAGAGAAAGATCTTGCTGTTCCTGTGGCTGTGCAAGGAAAATTGTGCTTCTGTATGAAAGAGAGGAGGGAAATGGCCCCATGATGGGACAATATCCTCAGGATTAAGACCTAAGGACTCAGGCTGAGAACTGATTTAACTCCACTCATCTGGGATTTAACAAATTGTCTTCCATGGAGCAGGTCCAGATCCAGCATTTTTGCCACTCCAAGCGGAAAAAAATATAAAAAAGCTGTAATCAGCGGCAGCTCTACCTCTGCCACTTTTGGCAGCAAGTCTTTCCCTCCGAGAGGGACTGAGAGGGCCCACTGCTGCAGAAGCCTCCCCATTCCATTGGCTGTCCCAGGCACCTGCTTGCCTGGGAAAAAACCACAGGCTTGTTTACATTGCAAGTGAAAATAACTGAAGCTTTTTTTGGTTTAAAGTTACTTTTCCCTGACTGGGAACCCAGGCCATGGCAGTGAAAGTGCCAAATCCTAAACACTAGACCACTAGAGAGCTGATGGTTTTTTTTTCCTCTGTTATACTATACTTTCTTAGGCTACTTTCTATCCACTTTCTGACAGTACTCCATTGTCCACTCCCTGAGGGGTTAAGAACAGAGAGTGCAGGAACCCCGTACTCAGGGTCACAACCTCAGCTCTACACAAGCCACTGAAACAAACTCTAATGATGCTTCCTCCAGCAGGATCACAGAAACACACCAAAAAAACTCCATGAGGAACAATCCTCCTCTGCCTTCATTTACCCCATCGCAACCCTCTCAGCAGCCCACTCTTGCAGGAAGGACACTGAGCTGATAGGAGCTCTGGCATAGAGACCAAGGAAGGGGTGTTGCTCCCCCTCGCTGTGAGCTGATCACAGTCTGACTCGTGCAACAGGCTCTGAACTTTGTCATCTTGTGAGCTCTAAGAGCAGAGCTCCCCGGACCCTTCTGCTGAGAGTATGGTTATTGTACAACAGCTGCAAGGCCTTTTTCCCTCTCCTTGGCTTACCCAGACTTTCCCCACAAATGGTTCTATCAGGTGCTGGAGGGATCTGAGGACCTGCAGGTTTCCCTCCCCCATCTCTTAAAGCAAACAGTGATTCTCTTCTCTGACACTCCTGGGTCTGGCTTCTTTGAGTTTTTCCCAAGGGGGGGGGGCCTGATTCCCTGTGAAAATGTGTGTGGCACCAGCTTGTCTGCCCCCTCTCTGGGAACTGAGAAATTTTTTCAGACTCTCCCCCACTAGATGAGTCCAACAGCACCTCCCCTTGGTGGAGAATCCTAAATTCCGACCTCCCGCCCTGGTTACTCCTGACCAGCTGATGGCAGCAGCATGCTAAATCAACCCCAGCTCTCTGGTCTAGAAACAAGCATCTAACCAGCCCTGTGACAGCTCCGGTTTGCTCGCTGGAGACATAACAAACCAGGAAAGAAGGCAAATGTCAGGACAGGGAACCTCAGCTCACAAATAAACACCCTCAGGCTCCTTCTACACTGCAACTGGGCAGTTGACTGACTTTAAATCTAGTTAGCTCTGTTGGTAGAAGCATGATGCTCTTAATCCCACCATCATAAATTCAAGCCCCATGGTGGGTGGTCGCAACAAACCTTAGGTGTCACTCTTCTGGTAATAGTCACAGATCAAAATGAAACAAACTCTCTGTGCTCTTCAGCAGGTCATGTTTCTTCCTCTCTCTGAGCTTCAGTAAAACATGAAGAGAGAACAAACTGACATTTGCATCCTATGTTAAGAGAGTATTTTCTCCTCTTCCATTGTACCCCAGGCAAGAAGAGAGGATAGTAACCATTTAACGGATGATTGCAGAGGGAAAAGATTGGTCTTTATAAATAGGACAATGATCAATTGGTCTCCATGTCCACTGATGGTAGGACAAGAAGTAATGGGCTTAATCTGCAGCCAGCGAGATTCACGTTAGATGTTGGGAACAGCTTTTTAACTCTGTGGGTAGTTAAGCTCTGGAATAGGCTATCCCTCAGGTAGCCCCTGTTCAATTCCAGGTCAGAAAACAAAACTCTTCTGCAAGAATATCCAAAAAATGTTGTGTTTCTGTTCACTTCATAAGTACAGTTGTGTGGCAATTAAGTGATGACCCTAAAGTTTCATAAAAGTGTGGGAAATACGGATGTATTTGAGAAAATGGCTTGGAATGAAGAAGGACAAAAAATTGATGAGTTGAGAGAACAAGCCCTGTTTCCCCCTGGTTTGGAACTTCTCTCACAGCTACTGGAATAGAAAAGCTAAGCAAATGGTGTTCTATTGTTCCAAAGGAGATTGAAGTGAGGCCATATTCTCCGCATAGAATTAATGATAATATCAGGAGTGGGATGTGAAACCACGTCTCATGCAGAGACCAGAACACCCAAGGGATTAGGGAAAAAAAGAGTCTAATAACTAGCACTTTAGACCATTCCACCATCCTGATATTACAAGAATATGACTTATCAACCCTAGTTTTCATTAATAGTTGATGAACTCTGCCAGGGGACGGGAGAGCGGCCGTGCCTGCGGGGTGGGGGCACTGTGTTCCCTCCTCAGCTCTGCTAGGGGACTCTCTAGCGGCCGTTCTTGCGGGGGCGCGGAGCTGCCTTCCCTCCCCAGCTCTGTGAGGGGACTGGGCAGTGGCCGTTCTTGCGGGGGTGGGGTGCTACCTTCCCTCCCCACCTCTGCGAGTGGACTGTGGGGCCGTTCATTCCAGCGGGAGCGAGGCGCTGCTTTCCATCCCCAGCTCTGCGGGGGAACTGGAGAGTGGTCGTTTCCTGCGGGGGCCAGGCGTTGTGTTCCCTCCCCAGCTCTGCCAGGAGACTGGGGAGCTGCTGTTCCTACAGGGGCAGGGCACTGGTTTCCCTCTCCAGCTCTGCGAGGGGACTGGGCACTGAGTTCCCACGCCAGCTTTGCTAGGGGACTGTAGAGCCGCCTCTCCAGCGGGGTGGGGCGCTACCTTCCCTCCTCGGCTCTGCAGGGGAATGAGGAGAGACCGTTCCAGCGGGGGCAGGGTGCTGCCTTCTCTCCCCAGCTCTGGGAGGGTACTAGGGTGCGGCCATTGCAGCGGGCTCTGGGTTCCCTCCCAGCTCTGCCAATGGACTGGGGAGCTCCCGTTCCAGTGGAGGAGGGGTGCTCGGGTTCCCTTCCCATCTCTGCCAGCGGACTGGGGAGTGGTCGTGCCAGTGGGGGTGGGGCGCTGGATTCCCTTCCCAGCTCTGACAGGGGACTGGGGAGCGGCTAGTCCAGCGGGGGGCAGGGCGCTGGGTTCCCTCCCCGGATCTGCGAGGGAAATGAAGGAGCGGCCGTTGCTGGAGGGTGGGGCGCTGCCTTTGCTCCCCAGCTCTGCCAGGGAACTAGAGAGCGGCCGTTCCACCGGGGACAGGCACTGGGTTCCCTCTCCAGCTCTGCTGGGAGACTGGGCAGCGGCTGTTCCTACGCAGTCAGGACCTTGGGTTCCCTCCTCAGCTCTGCGAGGGGACTGGGAAGCTGCCGTTCCAGCAGGGGCGGGGCGCTGGGTTCCCTCCCCGGGTCTGCGAGGGTACTGAGGATCGGCCGTTCCCTGGGGGGGTGGGTCGCTGCCTTTCCTTCCCAGCTCTGTCAGGGAACTAGAGAGCATGCCATCCCACCGGGGTCGGGGCGCTGCCTTCCCTCCCTAGCTCTGCGAAGGGACTGGGGAGCGGCCGTTCCGGCGGGGGTGGGGCCCTGGGTTCCCTTCCCGGCTCTGCAAGGAGACTGGGGAACATCCTTTCCTGTGGGAGCAGGGCGCTGGACTCTCTCCGGCTCTGCGTGGGGACTGGGCAGCTGCCGTTCCAGTGCGGGCGGCGTGCTGCCTTCCCTCCCCAGCTCTTCGAGGGGACGGGGGAGCGGCCGTTCCAGCAGGGGCGGGGCTCTGCCTTCACTGCCGGCTCCGCGATGTGACTGGGGAGCCGTCATTCCTGCAGGGGCCGGGCGCTGGGTTCCCTCCCCTGCTCTGCGAGGGGACTGGGGAGCAGCTGTTCCAGACACAGAAGGTGCCCGGGCAAGCAACAATGGTTCATGCCCAGAGTGCGAAGCCCCAAAGAAACACACACCCGGGTGGAGAAGCAAGCAAAGTTTATTTGAGATCTCAAAGCAGTGCAAGGAGACGAACGCCTCAAATCATGCACCACTACACAAGCGGCTTGACCCTTTTTATAATTTTTTTTTCCTCTTTCTTCTTTCTTCCTCGCCCCTCCTCCTCCTCCTTCCTCCCCTGTAAACAATTAGGTAAGTGCAGGTGCATTAAGTAATCTTGGCCGCGGCAGCTCGTTAGTAAGTTTTCCTTCTGCAAGTTACCTTGTCCTTCTGCTAAAGGTGCACAGGCCTTATCACCACTGCTTTAGACCGGTTTTAGCTGTGCTGCAACTGATAACTTACTGTTACACATTTCATTTCACAGCTGCTAGCTTTCTAGATTCATAGATTCATAGATTCTAGGGTCAGAAGGGACCAATGTGATCATCTAGTCTAACCCATGCACAAAGCAGGCCACAGTACCCTACCCATCCACTTCTATAACAAACCCCTAACCTATGCCTGAGTTATTGAAGTCTTCAAATTGTGGTTTGAAGATCTCAAGCTGCAGAGAATCCACCAGCAAGTGACCCATGCCCCATGCTGCAGGGGAAGGCGAAAAGCCTCCAGGGCCTCTGCCAGTCTGCCCTGGAGGAAAATTCCTTCCTGACCGCAAATATGGCGATCAGCTAAACCCTGAGCATGTGGGCAAGACTCACCAGCCAGCACTCAGAAAAGAATTCTCTGCAGTAACTCAGATCCCATCCCATCCAACATCCCATCACCAACCACTGGGGCATACTTATCCAGTGATAATCAAAGATCAATTGCCAAAATTAGGCTCTCCCATCATACCATCTCTTCCATAAACTTATCAAGCTTAATCTTAAAGCCAGATATGTCTTTTGCCCCCACTACTCCCCTTGGAAGGCTGTTCCAGAACTTCACTCCTCTAATGGTTAGAAACCTTCATCTAATTTCAAGTCTAAACTTCCTAGTGTCCAGTTATACCCATATGTTCTTGTATCTACATTGGTACTAAGCTTAAATAATTCCTCTCCCTCCCTAATATTAATCCCTCTGATATATTTATAAAGAGCAAGCATATCCCCCCTCAGCCTTCTTTTGGCTAGACTAAATGAGCCAAGCTCTTTGAGTCTCCTTTCATATGACAGGTTTTCCATTCCTCTGATTATCCTAGTGTCCGTCCCTAATGCAGGTTCGGTGATTTGTTTAATCGAGGGAGGAAAATTAAAACTAGACAAATGTAAACTTCAAAACACCACGTGGCCGTTTATTAACAGGGAAAAAAAATCACAACTTGGGCTGAGGAGGAGCACTTTTATCAACTAACAGTACTATTGGAACCAGAAACCTTTACATAACCTGAAGCAATCTATTTACATTCATCGACAAGGAACCAAATGATTCAAAATTAACTGCCCTTTAGAAAAAGGTAAACGAATACACCAAATAAAATAAACTGTGTGCACACTAACCAAGTACTACTATGAAATACACCAATTAACTTCAATAACAGTCAATACAATAACTCAGTTCTTACATACCATATATACACAACTTCACATTAGATAGCAATATATGCAGTTCTGTACCAAACAAGAGAGGGGAAAGGAGAAGAGGCTAAGCAAAGCACAGAAAGGAAAAATTCGAAAGCAAGTAGCGTATTCCAGGCGCAGCTGACCAGCAGAACAGACACCAGGAGCAGACCGAATCCGTAGAAGATGACGTTGAAAAGCAATAAAACGACACGTCTCGAGCTGGCTATATCCGGAGGAGACCCCTGGCAGAAGGGTTGATCAGGTCCTTCAGTCAGTACATGGAAACTCCTGCAGATCCTGGCACGAGGCATGGTTTTATTCAAAGGGCCCTTTTACACTTGTCAGGGATCTGATTGGTCTCTAGCTCCTACGCCCTCCAGGTTCCGAGCTGTTGCCCCCTACGTAGATGGAATTTGCACACGGCACACTAGAAGCTGCTAGAAGCTGCACTCAGCACACTAGCATAGTTTTGCACACAACCCTAATCTGACCATTAGAACTGAATTATGATTGGTCAGATTGGGTCCCTTTGCCCACGGCACGCTGGTGTTATGCACACAGCAGTAACCTGACCTTTGGGTTACCAGGCAGAAGAGCAGGAGACTGCACACGACACCAGCCTGACCTCTAGGTGACCAGGAAAAAGAGCGGGAAAAATGCACACGGCACTCTAATGTGCACACTGCACCACGGTGTTGCACACAGTACCAGTGTGACCTCTAGATGACCAGCAATTGGCCATACAGACACCATGTTGGGAAAAGACCTTAGGGCTGCGACACTAGTAGCCCGTCTCTGAACCTGTTCCAGTTTGAATTCATCCTTCTTAAACATGGGAGACCAGAACTGCACACAGTATTCCAGGTGGGGTCTCACCTGCGCCTTATATAATGGTACTAACACCTCCTTATCTTGCAGGAAATACCTCGCCTGATGCATCCTAAACCGCATTAGCTTTTTTCACGGCCGTATCACATTGGCGGCTCATAGTCATCCTGTGATCTACCAATACCCCAAGGTCCTTCTCCTCCTCTGTTGCTTCCAACTGATGCATCCCCAATCTATATGTAAAGTTCTTATTATTAATCCCTAAGTGCATGACCTTGCACTTTTCACTATTAAATTTCATCCTATTACTATTACTCCAGTTTACAAGGTCATCCAGACCTTCCTGTATGATATCCCGGTCCTTCTCTGTGTTAGCAATACACCCCAACTTGGTGTCATCCGCGAACTTTATTAGCACATTCCCGATTTTTGTGCCAAGGTCGGTAATAAAAAGGTTAAATAAGATTGGTCCCAGAACCGATCCTTGAGGAACTCCACTAGTAACCTCCTTCCAGCCTGACAGTTCACCCTTCAGTACAACTCGTTGTAGTCTCCCCTTTAACCAGTTCCTTATCCACCTTTCAATTCTCATATTGATCCCCATTTTTCCAATTTGACTAATAATTCCACATGTGGAACCGTGTCAAATGCCTTACTGAAATCGAGGTAAATTAGGTCTACTGCATTTCCTTTGTCTAAATAGTCTGTCACCTTCTCAAAGAAGGAGATCATGTTGGTTTGGCATGATCTACCTTTAGTAAAACCATGTTGAACTTTGTCCCAATTACCATTGACCTCAATGTCCTTAACTACTTTCTCTTTCAAAATTTTTTCCAAGACCTTACATACTACAGATGTCAAACTAACAGGCCTATAGTTACTCGGATCACTCTTTCTCCCTTTCTTAAAGATAGGAACTACATTAGCAATTCTCCAGTCGTACGGTACAACCCCTGAGTTTACTGATTCATTAAAAATTCTTGCTAACGGGCTTGCAATTTCATGCGCCAGTTCCTTTAATATTCTCGGATGAAGATTGTCCGGGCCCTCTGATTTTGTCCCATTAAGCTGTTCAAGTATGGCTTCTACCTCAGATGTGGTAATATCCACCTCCATATCCTCATTCCCGTTTGTCATCCTTCCATTACCCCTAAGCTCCCCATTAGCCTTATTAAAGACTGAGGCAAAGTACTTATTTAGATATTGGGCCATGCCTAGGTTATCCTTAACCTCCTTTCCATCCTCAGTGTGTAGCGGTCCCACTTCTTCTTTCTTCGTTTTCTTCTTATTTATATGGCTATAGAACCTTTTACTATTGGTTTTAATTCCCTTTGCAAGGTTCAACTCTACTTGACTTTTAGCCTTTCTCACTTTATCCCTACATGTTCTGACCTCACTAAGATAGCTTTCCTTGCTAATCCCACCCTTCTTCCACTCCTTGTAGGCTTTCTGCTTTTTCTTAATCACCTCTCTGAGATGCTTGCTCATCCAGCTTGGTCTATAACTCCTGCCTATGGTTTTTTCCCCCCTTTCTTGGGATGCAGGCTTCCGATAGTTTCTGCAGCTGTGACTTAAAGTAATTCCAGGCCTCTTCTGCATTTAGATCCACAAGTTCTTTAGTCCAATCCACTTCCCTAACTAATTTCCTTAATTCTTTAAAGTTAGCCCTTTTGAAATCAAAAACCCTAGTCCCAGATCTATTTTTGTTTATCCTTCCATCTAGTTTGAACTGAATTAGCTCATGATCACTCGAACCAAGGTTGTCCCCTACAACCATTTCTTCTATGAGGTCCTCACTGCTCACCAAAACCAAATCTAAAATGGCATCCCCTCTTGTCGGTTCTTCAACTACTTGGTGAAGGAATCCATCAGCTATCACATCCAGAAAAATCTGATCCCTACTATTCTTGCTAGCACTTTTACTCCAGTCTATATCTGGGAAGTTAAAGTCTCCCATGATCACACATTTCCCATTAGTGTTTACTTCCTTAAAAACATTAAAGAGGTCTCTATCCATATCCAAATCAGATCCCGGCGGTCTGTAGCACACCCCAAGCACTATCTCAGGGGAGGCTCTAGTAGCTTTCTTTCCCAGTGTGATTTTTGCCCAGACAGACTCTGTCTTGTCCATTCCATCACTTCTTATTTCTTTACAGTTAACCTCCTCATTGATGTACAATGCTACTTCACCACCTTTGCCTTTATTTCTATCTTTCCTAAACAGCACATAGCCTTCAATACCTGTACTCCAGTCATGACTACTATTCCACCACGTTTCTGTTATCCCTATAATATCTGGTTTCACTTCCTGCACCAGTAGCTCTAGTTCCTCCATTTTGTTCCTTAGGCTCCTTGCAGTAGTGTACAGACATCTTAATTTTTACCGTTTGGTTTCACTCACATTCTGTACCCTGTTAGGCACAGACATTCCACCACCAACATCACCTGTTAGTCTGTTATCTACACTACCCTTCCTCCTTATGCCAATTCTTCTGTCCATGGCTGTATCCCCTCTTACTTTGTTTACTTCCCTCTCAAGGTTAAATTCCGGCTTGGAGATCTCCCGAACATCTCCCAAACATCTCCCCCAAATTTCTAGTTTAAAGCTCTCTTAATCAGGTCGGCGAGCCTCCATCCTAGAAGTCTATTTCCCTCCTTGCTCAGGTGAAGCCAATCCCGAGAGAACAGTCCTTCTGTCCTTAAATGCTTCCCAGTGGCCGTACATCCCAAAGCCCTCCTTATAGCACCACTGCCTGAGCCATCTGTTGATCTCCATAATCTTGTCACACCTTTGTCACCCTTCTCTAGGAACCGGCAGGATCCCACTGAAGATCACCTGAGCCTCGATTTCCTTAAGCGACTTCCCCAGTCTGGCATAGTCTCCCTTGATACATTCCAGAGAGTATCTAGCCGTATCATTCGTTCCCACATGAAGGACAATCAACGGATTCTTCCCTGCTCCCGCTAGTATCCTTTTCAGCTGCAGGTCCACATCCTGTATCTTAGCACCCGGCATACAGCACACCCTTCTGTTCTCCCGATCAGCTCTAGTCACAGGTCTGTCTATTCTTCTCAGTAAGGAGTCTCCAATCACGTAGACCTGCCTATTCCTGGTGACAGTGCGCTTCTCTGGTCTATCTCCAGCACCCACCTGCTGCAAGTCCTCTCGATTCCTATTCCCCCTTGCAATCCTCTTGGGGCTTATATTTGGTGTTGCCTCCATTGACTCCTCCCCTCCTCTTACAGGACTATCAGCTCTTCTCTTTTTCCTTGCCCTCTCTCCTTCAGCGACCACCTGCTCTGCCCCTTCTTCATTTTCCAACTCTGCAAACCTGTTCCTGAGTTCTATTTCTCCTTCACTGGCCCATCTTTTCCTCTGCCTGGTTCTCTTAGTCACATGCTTCCACCGTCCACTTTCCTCCCCCAGCAGTCTCTCCTCTGAATTCTTTGGTCCTGCTTCCATCTGCACATCTGAGCTTATCCTTTCAGCCCCCTCATGTCTGTGCTCCATCGTCTGCTCAAACCCCCTTTTGAACTCAACCAGAGTTTGCACCTGCATCTCCATTCCTTGGATCTTCTCTTCCATCAGCTCTATCAGACGGCACTTCATGCAGACAAAGCTCTTCTCAGGCGCCTCCTCCAGGATCATGTACATGCCGCAGCTTCCACATCCAGTCATCCTCATTGTGTCTTTCACTGCTGCTTCTGTATCTGTCATGGCCTTCCCACCTGACGCCTGGTAGTCAACACAACACAAACCACCAGCAGGCACCAGACCACCACCCTATCCCTTGACTTGCTTGTCGGTTTCTCTGTCTTAGTCTCCCCTGCAAACTCCCCCTGGAAACTGCCACTGAAACTCCCCTGTTTACAGCTCTGGTTGCTGGCTCCTGTGCTGCTGCAGCTGTCTGTGCTGCTGCCTGACCAGCTGGCTACTTATATAGGACCCCTAATCAGGTAAGCCCTGCCCCCTAATCAGGGCTCCGCTGCTCTCCCAGCACACTGCCCCTAGCAGCCTACACACACACACACACATACACACACACACATACACACACACACACACACACACTACACAATACAATCCACAAACTACACACTACAAAAACCTGCTCCTCCAACAGAACTCCCACTGAAACTCCCCTGTTTACAGCTCTGTTTGCTGGCTCCTGTGCTGCTGCAGATCAAGTCGAGTTCAACATGGAGGAGCTTTGGTTCACTAAGGCCTAGATTTACGCCTAGTGACACCAACACTGGGGAGCGGCTGTTCCTGCAGGGGTGGACGCTGCCTTCCCTCTCCAGCTCTGTGAGGGGACTTTGGAGTGGCTGTATCTGTGGGGTCGGGGCGCTGCCTTCCCTCCCCTGGTCTGCGAGGGGACTGGGAAGTGGCCTTTCCTGCTGGGGCAAGGCTCTGGGTTCCCTCCCTATCTCTGTGAGGGGACCGGGGAGCAGCCGTTCCTGTGGAGGCAGGGCACTGAGTTCCCCTTCCAGATCTGCAAGGGGATTTGGATGTTGTCTTTCCTGCAGGGTCGGGGTGCTGCCTTCCCTTCCGAGCTCTGCAAGGGGACTGGGGAGCGGCCGTTCCTGAGGGGGCGGGGAGCTGGATTCCCTTCCCAGCTGCGCCAGGTGACTAGGGAGCTGTCATTCCTGCGGTGGGGGGGTGCTCTGCCTTCCCTCCCCAGCTCTGTGAGGGGAATGGGTAGCGGCCGTTCCTGAGGGGGCAGGGCGCTGCCTTCCCTCCTCCACTCTGCCAGGAGACTGTGGAGCGGCCTTTCCTGTGGGGTTGGGGCGTTGCCTTCCCTCCCCAGCTCTGCCAGGGGACTGATAAGCAGCCTTTCCTGCGGGGGCGGGGCACTGGGTTACCTCCCCAGGTCTGCAAGGGTCCTGGGGAGTGGCCGTTCCAGCGAGGGTGGGGCACTTTCTTCCCTCTCCAGCTCTGCAACGGGACTGGGGAGCGACCGCTCCTGTGGGGGTGGGGCACTGGGTTCACTTCTCAGCTCTACCACAGGACTGGGGAGTGGCCGTTCCAGCGGAGGCGGGGCGCTGCTTTCTGTCTCCCGCTGTGGCAGGAGACTGGTGAGTGGCCGTTCCAGTGCAGAAGGGTGCTGCATTCTCTCCCCAGCTATGTGAGGGGAATGGGGAGCGGCCATTCCAGCGGGGGAGGGGCGCTGCCTTCCCTCCGCAGATCTGCAAGGCCACTGGGGAGCGGATGTTCGTGCGGGGGTGGGGCGCTTTCTTCCCTCCCCAGCTCTGCCAGGGGACTGGGGAGCGTCCTTTCCTAAGGGGGCGTGGTGCTGTGTTCCCTCCCCAGCTCTGTACGGGTACTAGGTAGGGGCCGTTCCTGCGGGGGTGGGGCGCTGCCTTCGCTCCTTAGCTGTGTCAGGGGACTCGGGAGTGGCCGTTCAAGTGGGGGTGGGGTGGGGTGTTCCCTCACCAGCTCTGGGAGGGGACAGGGGAGTGGCCGATCGAGAGGGGCAGGGGCGCTGGGTTCCTGACCCAACTCTGGGAGGATACAGGGGAGGGGCAGTTCCAGCGGGGGCAGGGCGCGGACTTCCATTCCCAGCTCTGGGAGGGGCCTGAGGAGTGGTGGTTCCAGCGGGGGGGGGAGGGCGCTGGCTTCCCTCCTGTCATAAACAGATGGTTAAGGGTTACACCTGACCAGAGGACCAATCTGGGGACAAGATACTTTCAAATCTTGGTTCAGGGAAGTCTTTGTTGTGCTGTTTGTTTTGTTCTTTGTTCGCTCTTCGGGCTAAGAGGGACCAGACGTGCAACCAGGTTTTCTCCAAGCTTTCTGAATCAGTCTCTCATGTTTCAAGGTAGTAAGTATAGCCAGGAAACATGGATCAATCTTATGTTTGTTTTCTTTACTTGTAAATGTGTCTTTTGCTGGAAGGATTTTTACCTCTGTTTGCTGTAACTTTGAATCTCAGGCTAAGCGAGGTGGGGAGGTCCCTCTAGGCTATATAAATCTGAATACCCTGTAAAACATTTTCCATCCTGATTTTACAGAGATAATTTTTACCTTTTCTTTCTTTAATTAAAAGCTTTCTATTTTAAGAACTTGATTGATTTTTTTCCCTTGTTTTAAGACCCAAGGGGATTGGGTCTGAACGCACCTCTTTGTTTTAAGATCCAAGGAGTTTGGATCAGTGTAGCCTCTCAGGGTAACCCAGGGAGGGGAAAGTCTGGGGGGAAAAAGAGGGGAGGGAAGGCTAATTTCTCCTTGTGTTCAGATCCAAGGGGTTTGGGTCTTGGATTCCCCAGGGAAGGCTTTGGGGGAACAGGAAGTGTGCCAAACACTATATTTTTGGCTGGTGGCAGCGTACCAAATTTAAGCTGGTAATAAAGATTAAAAGTGATCATGCAGGTCCCCACTTTTTGGACGGTAAATTTCAAAGTGGGGAAAAAACCTTGATACCCCCCAGAATGGACCTTGCCTGGGCGGACTCGCTGTGGGAAGCGCACGGAGGGTCAGAGGATGCTGAATGCTCCAAGGAGAGACCCAGGAGGTAAAGACTTGTGAGCTTCTTGCCCTAAAAACTTCTGCTCCAAGGGAGAGGAGGCTCCTCAAAGTCCTGACTGGTTTTGTGGGGAGCAGTTCCAGAGCATTGCCCATGGTCTCCGTGACAACTGGTGGCAGAGGTGGGATGTACTGCACCCCGTGAATGGCACTGCTTGCAGTAAGTGACTGGGGAGCAGTAAAACAAAGGAGGGATAATGAGAACCAGGCGTGCTGAAGGCTCAGAGAGGGACGGTTTCAGGGAGCGGTTAACCTCTGGGAGTGTGTGACCAGCGAGAAGGACTGTTGGAGTAACAGGGTCCCCCTGAGTCTCAGGGGCGGAGGAGCTTGCCGCTCTGCCCTGGGAGAGAGGATTTTTGCAGTAGCAGGGTTCCCCTGGGGATGGCAGGAGCAGTCCCAGGGGCGGAGGAGTCTGCAGCTCGACCCTGGCAAAGAGGTGGTGACCACGAGAAGAGGCTGGCACACCAGGGGTTCTTCCTGGAAACCATGGGGGAGCCAAGAGCACACAGGCCTATCAGTCCAGAGCCACTTGGGAACGGTGAAGTGATGGCCTATCACCATCTCCTTGAGAAGGACATTGTGATCCTGTGCACAAAGAGAGGGTTATGCATGGAGAAGTTCACCAAGGCACAGTTAATCATGAGTGGAAGGAGAAGGACACGTCTGAGGAGCAGATTCCTGACCAAGATGGGGCTACAAAAAGATCTGGGAGCAGCTGGAGCAGCAGCCAGGCATCCCCGAGAGTCTGGTCCCCAACCAGAAGATGGTTTTCACGATTGGGTTCCCCATCAGGGGATCGGAGACGTAAGGGATGGTAGCAGAGCCGGAGAGTGCGATAGGATCGCAAGAGAGAGCAAGAGCTTGAGGAAAAGCTGCAGGAGAAGCAGCAGCAGCATGGACTGGGGATGGTGGAGCGGATGGACATAGGGGGCTGCCCAAGGGTCAGTGGGGAAACACGCCCGGGGTGGTGAGACCCTGGGGCAGAGAGAACTGTGGTGGTGCAGCCGCAGATACTGAGGGGCTGTGGGACCTGGGTGACGGTCCCTGGGGTGAAGCCCTTCGTCCTGCATATGGCCCAGATCCCTGTGCAGACCCAGGAGGGGTCTGGCTGGCTGGTCGTTGGGGTTCTCCAGGATATTGGCTGGAGGCCCTGTTGGTGGGTGACTGTGTCTCTTTGGGACAGGATCCAGGCCCTGCTCCTGTAACGGTCGAGGATTTGAATTCAAATCCAGGGAACCAATTGGATAGGATGGAAATGGTCAGTGAAAATGCAAATGACGTGGCTGGCAGGGGGAGGGGCTGCTGGGCTCAGGATGCCTGCCTACCTGTAACCAGCCCCCTGGGGCTTAGTGGGAGGGAGAGATGCTCCCCACCTCCCCTGCACACTGGAGAGGGGGCTCACGCTGGCTCTGAGGCTGTGACCAAAGCAAGGAGCTCGCTGCCTGCCCCCACTTGATCCGCCACTCCCTAGGCCCCTCCCAGAGCTGGGGAGGGAAGCCAGCCCCCGCCCCTCCTGGAACCGCCACTCCCCAGGCCTCTGCCAGAGCTGGGGAGGGAAGCCAGCGCCCCTCCTGCACTAGAACCGCCACTCCTGACCCCCCACAGAGCTGGGGAGGGAAGCCAGTGCCCCTCCCCACTAGAACCGCCTCTCCCTGGGCCCCTCCCAGAGCTGGATACGGAAGCCACCTCTCCGACAGGAACCTCTCCTTGCAACCTCTCCTCATGGACTGTACCGCACTGAGGTCGGCCAGGTCCCTTGGTCTCCGCAAGGAGGGAGCTTTCTGCAACTCGGCCTGGAACTCAGCAGCTGGGACAGGGATGGGGACCTGCTCTTTCTCGTCGGCTGGGTCTGAGGCCGCAGCCTTTCTGATCTGTTTCCCTGGGCCTTCCCTCCCCAGCAGGTTAGGGTCCTGCGCCTCAGGCAGAGTACCTTCCGCGTTGTCAGGGCGCTGTGACCTGTGCCGACTCTGACTACGAGTCACAACCAGGGCACCCCGGACGTTGCTTGGCCAGACCTCCAGGTCCCCCCCATTAACACCTCAATGGGCAAATGTGGGTGTAACCCCACATCCTTGGGGCCCTCCTTGGCCCCCCACTTCAGGTGTACCCTCACCACAGATACTCGAATGGGGTCCCGCCCACACCCATCAGGGTCAGGTAGGTATTGGGCACCATCTGATCTGAGGCCACCACCTTGGGCCGGGCCAGCATCACCTCTGCGCCCGTGTCCCAGTACCCAGTGACCTTCCCCCCATCTACCTCCAGGGAAACAAGGCACTCTTTCCAGAGGGGCAGCCCTGCGCCCACCCTGTAAACCAAAAACTCAGAGCCTGGAGCATCCAACTCCCCAGAGGAGCTGACCTGGGGACCTCCTCCCTCTTTCACCAGTGGTACGCTGCCAGCCCCCCCTTTCCTGGGAATGTTGCCCCTCATCTGACCGGGTCTTTACCCAGTCAACCCTCTGTGGGTTGGGTCTGCTCGGTCTGTCCTTGAGCTTGGGGCACTGGGCCCGTATTTGGCCTCATTGGCCACAGTGATAGCAGCCCATGTCTCGTGGGTCCCCTTGAGTGGGACGGATGGACCTGAGGCTGGATGTTCCCTTTTGGTGGGAGTTCTCCATAGGCCCCTGCTGGGAGGTCCCATGGTGACTCTCTCTCTGCGTTGAGGTAGGCCTGCTCCTTCGAGACTCCTCCCTGTTGTCCCCTGCCCGACTGTCCACAAATTGGTCAGCCAGCTGGCCTGCGTGCTGTGGGTTCTCCGGCATCAACCACAGCCTCAGGTCGGACGGGCACTGCTCATACAGGTGCTCCAGTATGAATAGGTCAAGAAGGTCCTTTTTAGTTTGGGCCCCAGCTGTCCACTTGCGGGCATACCCCTGCACCTGGTTGACCAGTTGTAGGCATGTGACCTTATGGGTTTTACGCTGACTCCAGAACCTTTTCCGGTACATCTCAGGAGTCAGCCCAAACTCGCGGAGCAGGGCCTGTTTGAACAGTTCATAGGCCCCTGTCTCCGCCCCTTTCATTCAGCTGTACACCTCCACAGCTGTGGAGTCCAGTAAGCGGCTGAGAAATGAGATCCTGTCTGCAGGGTCAACCCTGTGCAGCTCGCAGGCATTCTCAAAGGCCGCCAGGAAGGTGTCTATGTCCTCCCCCTCCTTACGCCGGGCCAGAAAGCACTTATCAGAGCTCTTTGTAGGCTTGGGTCCCTCCTCACTCGCCGCAGCCGGAGCCCCACTGCTCCTCAGTCAGGCCAGCTCCAGCTCATGCTTACCCTGGATCTCCTTCTCCTCCTGCTCATGCTGGCGCTGGTTCTCCTCATGTTTACGCTGGTTCTCCCACCCTTTCAGTTCTTGCCTCCTTAACTCGAGTTCTTCTCGTCTCAGCTCCTTCTCATATTCCATCCACATCCATTCCAGGGATGAGGAGCTCTGCCGGGACGATCCCCTGCTGGCCGCCAGGGTCAGGGTGCCCTCGGTATTCACTGGGCTTCCCCCAACTTCTTTCCTAGGTATAGGTAGGCAGGGTCTCGGGGTTTCCTCGTCAGCAGTCTGGCCCCTCCCAGCCATGTTAGGCCCCGGGGCCCACGCTGCGTCCGCTGGGCAGCTTCCCTCATGGACCGAGCTCCGTTCACCCGAGCGATCCATCTCCTCCAGCTGGGCAATTAGCTGTTCTTTGGTGGACATCCCAATGCACAGCCCCCTCTGCCTGCACAGGTCCACCAGGTCTTTCTTAAGGCGCTTAGCATACATCTTCCTGCTGGCCAATAGCTGGCCTGTGCTCTCAGCTTCCACTGGTTCCAGGGAGACCCTTCATGCACCAGCCCTTTTTACGGTCACCCCCTCTCTGCCAGGGTCGAGCTGCAAACTCCTCTGTCCCTGGGACTGCTCCTGCAATCCCCCCGGGGGACCCTGTTACTGCAAAGTCCTTCTCTCTGGTCACACACTCCCAGAGGTTAATCACCCCCTGACCCCGTCTCTCTCTGACTCTTCAGCCCACGTGGTCCTTGTCAGTCCACCTTTGTTCTACTGCTCCCCAGTCACTTACTGCAGGAAGTGCCGTCCATGGGGTGCAGTAAATCCCGCTTCTGCCACCAGTTGTCACGGAGTGTGTGGGAGTCGGGGCCCTGCACCCCTTTTCCTGCAATTCACCAGGACTCTCAACCAGCCAGTAAAGCAGAAGATTTATTTAGATGCCAGGAACACAGTCCAAGACAGGTCTTGCAGGCCCAGACAACAGGATCCCCCCAGTTAGGTCCATCTTGGGGCCCCAGGAGAACCACAGCCCCATTTGGGGTGGGGGGTAAGAGCCCTGTCTGTCCTTCTCTTTCTCCCCAGCCAGCTCCAGACTGCCAAACCCCCTCCAGCCCCTCCTCCTCTCTCAGTTGCTTTCCCCGGGCCAGGAGGTCACCTGATCCCTTTGTCTCCAACACTTTCAGCTGGCACCTTTGCAGAGGAGGGGCCCAGGCCATCAGTGGCTAGGAGACAGAGTGCCAGGCATTTCAGTGAACTGGCCCTTTGCTTTGCTAGATACTTAAGAACTGCCATGGGGACACTGAGGCACCAACACAGTATTCACAGACCACAGTAAGAACAGTCCCAGTTCGTCACATCAGCGGGCTGCAGGGAGACTGGGATGTGCTGGGCTAAGAGAGGCAAGACCTGAGGCCCTGAGAGTTTCCTGTGCTGGGTTCAACTCTCAATAAACCCTCCTCTTTTATGCTGGCTGAGAGTCACTCTGGGCTAGAGAACAAGAGGCATCAACCCCTTCGGGGGTGAGGAGGCCCGGGGGGTCCAGAGTGTGTGGACTCCCTGAGGAGGCCCACAGCAGAGACAGACGTGCTAAGGCTCAGAGAGGTGCGGCTCCAGGAGGTGGAGGGGCCTGACCCAGAGTGAGAGTGGACCCCCGAGAAGGGCTGTCGCACTGAAAGAGGCACCCCCCACGGACCACATGGAGCCATGGGTGGGCACGATCTGTGAGTCCGTGACAGAGGGTACGTGAAGGGAGTGTGGAGCAGGACAGGGGGGACAGGGGATGATCAGATGTGAAGGGGGGGCGGGACGCAGGGGCCGGTTGGATCTGGGGTTGTGAGATGCGGGGTGGTTGGACCTGAAGGGGTGGGATGTGGGTAGGGGGGCGGCTGGACCCTGGGGCAGGGCAAGTCATGGGGTAAGGGGGCAGGTCGGACCCGGGCAGGGGGCAGATCACAGGGCTGGGGGGGCGGAACATGGGGTGGGGGGCACTTGGACGCAGATGAGATGGAGGGCGAGGTGGACCAGAGAGGGGCAGAACACGCGGGGGAGGGTGCGGGACACAAGAGTTTGCGGGAAGGTGCCGGGGGGCAGGGGTTTGAGAGGTGCTGTCTGTGAGGTCTCTGTGGGGGGAGGGGATGAGAGGGGGGGGTTGAGAGGAGCTGGCTGGGGGATCCCTGCAGGGGGGGCTGAGCGGGGAGATCTGAGAGGGGCTGGCTGGGGGGGTCTCTGCAAGGGGCAGTGATCAGCAGGGGGGATCTTAGGTCGGGTGTGCTAGGTGGCACTGACAGGCTGCATGTGGGAAGGATTATGCAGCCCAAACCCTTTTGCCACCCCAATACCCCTGGAGTTCAAACTGGGATTGGGTCTTTTCCCAGCACTCTGGGCTGCTATTGGGACTTTTTTGGTTAAGAGCCCCCCATCTTGGCTTTTGGCCAGCTTTGGGTTTGGGCAGCTGCTCCCCACCTATTGGCCCAGATTCAACACCTCTGCCGTCCCCATCTTACACTTTTTAGCTTTTAACATCAGTCCTGCCTCCTTGAGGCAGCCCAGCCCCCTCTTCACCTGGGACACCTGTTCCTCCCAGGTCTGGCTAAAGACACACATGTCATTGTATGCCAGGGCCATGTTCTGCATTCCCCTCAGGTTGTCTAGAATCTCCCCAGGCCTAGGGATGGGGTAGGCATTGGACACTGTGATGGCTTTAAGCTTTCGATAGTCCCCACTAAACCAGATCATCCTGTCTCCCTTGGGGATCAGCCCCACGGGTTAGGCCAATGGGTTGTTGAATGGTTGGATGCCATCTAAAGCCAGCATGTCCTTGACCTCTCTCTCCAGGTTCTGGGCTGCTTTCCCAGTGACTCTGGACAGGGAACACCTGACGGGGAGATTGGATCCCACCTCAGGGAAGAGATCCACTAGGGGGTCTTCCCTCTTCTCCTCCCAATCCTCCCCTTCCAGGTTCAGGGGTCCCCTCATTCTCCTCCCATCCAGCAGCTCGAAAGGGAAGAACCCTGTGGATTCCTGGGGCATCATCAGCTGCCTCCCGATTCTCCCCAGTTCTACTTCCCGTTGGGGAGCCCATTCCTGGTACAGGAATCCCTTCTCCCACAGGACTCTGTCCCTGCAGCCTTCCCCAAGGGGGTTTGCAGTGCTGTGGCCAGCAAGTTCCCTCAGCTTCTCCAAGGAGGGATCCCTCTGTAGATCACGCCAATGGTTGGGAGGGGCCTGGGGAGTTGCGGTAAGAGCGGGGGCGGGGCGCTGGCTTTCCTCTCCAGCTCTGGGAGGGGCCTGAAGAGACACGGTTGAAGCGGGGGCGGGGGGCTGGGATCCTTCCCCAACTCTGGGAGGGGAGTGGGGAGTGGCGATTCGAGCGGGGATGGGGCGCTGGCTTCCCTCCGCAGCTCTGGTAGGGGCCTGGGGAGTGGTGGCTCCAGCGGGGGCGGGGCACTGGCTTCCCTCCCCAGCTCTGTGAGGTGACTGGTGAGCGACCCTTCCAGTGGGGGCCGGGCACTGGTTTCCCTCTGCAACTCTGCGAGGGGACTGGGGAGTGGCTGTTCATGTGGGGGTGGGGCACTGGGTTACCCTCCCAGCTCTACAAGGGAAGCCAGTGCCCCGCCCCCGCAGGAAAGACAGCGTCCCAGTCCCCTCACAGAGCTGGGAGGGGAAACCAGCGCACCACCCCCGCAGGAACTGCCGCTCCACAGTCCCCTCGCAGAGCTCGGAAGGGAATCGAGCGCCCCACCCCCGCAGGAACGACAGATGCCCAGTCCCCTCGCAGTTCAAGTGGGGACAGGGCGCTGGGTCCCCTCCCCGGCTCTGCAAAGTGAGTAGGCAGCGGCTGTTCCAGAGGGGGAGGAGCGGTGCCTTCCCTCCCCAGCTCTGCGAGGGGAATGAGGAGCAGCCGTTTCTGCAGGGGCGGGACGCTGGGTTAGCTCTCCAGCTCTGTGAGCAGACTGAGGAGCGGCCATTCCTGCGGGGGTGGTGCGCTGGGTTCCCCTCCCAGCTCTACGAGGAGACTGGGGAGCGGCCGTTCCTGCGGTGGTGGAGCGCTGCCTTCCCTCCCCACCTCTGCGAGGGGACTGTGGGGCCACCATACCAGCAAGGGTGGGGCGCTGCTTTCCCTCTCCAGCTCTGGTAGGGTACTGGAGAGCGGATATTCCTGCGGGGGAGGGGCTTTGGGTTCCCTCCCCACCTCTACGAGGGAACTGGACAGCGGCTGTTCCAGCGGGGGTGGGGCGCTGCCTTCCCTGTCTAGCTCTGCGACGGGAATGGGGAGCGGCTGTTCCTGTGGGGGCAGGGCACTGGGTTCCCTCCTCAGCTCTGCGAGGGGAAAGGGAAGCATCTGTTCCTGCCTGGACGGGGCCCTGGGTTAGCTCCCCAGCTCTGCCAGGGGACTGGGGAGCGGCCGTTACTGCGGGGGTGGGCGCTTCTTTCCCTCCCCAGCTCTGCGAGCTGACTTGGGAGCGCCCGTTCCAGCGGTGGCAGGGCGCTCTGTTCCCTCCTCAGCTCTGCGAGGAGACGGGGGAGCGGCCATTCCTGCGGGGGCAGGGCCCTGGGTTCCCTCCTCAGCTCTGCGAGGGGAATGGGGCACGGCCGTTCCTGCGGGAGTGTGGTGCTGCCTTTCCTCCCCAGCTGTGCGAGGGGACTGGGTAGCGGCTGTTGCTGCAGGGGCGGGGAGCTGTGTTCCCTCCCCAGGTCTGCCAGGAGACTGAGGAGCGGCTGTTACTGCGGCAGCGGGGCGCTGGGTTCCCCTCCCAGCTCTGCAAGGGGACTGGGCAGCTGTCGTTCCTGCAGGGGTGGGGTGCTGCCTTCCCTTCCCAGCTCTGCGAGGGGAACGCGGAGCGGCCGTTCCTGCGGGGGCGGGGCACTGCCTTCCGTCCCCAGCTCTGTGAGGGGCCTGAGGAGCGGCCGTTCCTGCCGGGTCTTAGCGCTGCCGGCCCTCCCCACCTCTGCTAGGGGAATGTGTGTCCACTATTCCAGCAGGGGCGGGGCGCTGCTTTCCCTCCCCACCTCTGCTAGGGGAATGTGTGTCCACTATTCCAGCAGGGGCGGGGCGCTGCTTTCCCTCCCCAGCTCTGCTAGGGGAATGTGTGTCCACTATTCCAGCAGGGGCGGGGCGCTGCTTTCCCTCCCCACCTATGCAAGGGGACTGGGGAGCGGCTGTTCCTGCGGGGGCGGGGTGCTGTGTTCTCTCCCCAATTCTGCAAGGGGACTATGGGGTCGCCATTCCAGCGTGCGCGGGGTGCTGCTTTCCCTCCCCAGCTCTGCGAGTGTCTGGGGAGCGGCATTTCCTGCGAGGGCGAGTCCCTGGGTTCCCTTCCCAGCTCTGCCACGGGACTGGGAGTGGCAGTTCCTGCGGGGGCGGGGCGCTGCCTTCCCTCCCCACCTCTGCGAGGGGACTGTGGGGCCGCTATTCCAGCGGGGGTGGGGCGCTGCTTTCCCTTCCCAGCTTTGCGAGGGGACTAGGGAACAGCCGTTCCTGCGGGGGCGGGGCTCTGGGTTCGCTCTCCGACTCTGAGAAGGGGAGTGGGAAGGGGCCGTTCCTGCGGGGGCAGGGCGCTGGGTTCCCTCTCCAGCTCTGCCAGCGGCCGTTCTAGTGGGGGCGCGGCGCAACTTTCCCTAATCAATTCTGTGAGGGGACTGTGGGACCGCCATTCCAGAGGAGGTGGGGCACTGCTTTTCCTGCACAGCTCTGCGAGGGGACTGGGGAGCAACTGTTCCAGCGGGAGCGGGGCCCTGGGTTCCCTCCCCAGCTCTGCGAGGGGACTGGGGAGCGGCCGTTCTTGTGAGGGTTGAGCGCTGGGTTCTCTCCACAGCTCTATGAGGAAACTGATTAGCGGCCATTTCTGCGGTGGCAGGGCGCTGCCTCCCTTCCCCAGCTCTGCCAGAGGACTGGGGAGCAGCCATTCCTGCTGGGGGAGGGGGGCGTTGCCTTCCCTCCCCAGCTCTGCAAGGGGAATGGGCAGCGGCCGTTCCAGCGGGGGCGGGGCACTAGGTTCCCTCCCCAGCTCTGTGAGAAGACTGGGGAACAGCCATTCCTGCTGGGACGGAGCGCTGTGTTCCCTCCCCAGCTCTGCGAGGGGAAGGCGGAGCAGCCGTTCCTGCGGGGGCGGGGCTCTGCCCTCCCTCTCCAGCTCTGCCAGGGGACTGGGGATCGGCCATTCAAGAGGGGGCAGGGCACTGGCTTCCCTCCCCAGCTCTGGGAGGGGCCTGGGGAGTTGCAGTTGAAGCGGGGGCAGGGCACTGGTTTCCCTACAAAGCTCTGGGAAGGGAGCAGGGAGTGGCGGTTCTAGCGGGGGCAGGGCGCTGCCTTCCTTCCCCAGTTCTGGGAGGGGCTTAGGGAGTGGCGTTTCAAGCGGGGGAGGCGCCTGGGGAATGGCAGTTCAAGAGGGGGCAGGGCGCTGGCTTCCCTCCCCAGCTCTGGGAGGGGCCTGGGCAGTGGCGGTCCCAGGGGGGGAGGGGCAGAGGCTTCACTCCCCAGCTCTGGGAGGGGCCTGGGGAGTGATGGTTTGAACGGGGGCTGGGCCCTGGCTTCCATCCCCAGCTCTAGCATGGCCCTGGGGAGTGGAGATTCCAGCGGGGGCAGGGCTGTGACGTTACGAGTGTACTATAATATCTCATTGAAAGGTGACAGGGCCAGAAAGAGTTAATTACCTCACCTCACCGACTGACCTGACCCATGGGTGAACATTACGGACTGGTTAGGAAGATCTGTAAATGAACAGAGCTTTGAAATGCAAGACTGCATTGTCAGAGGTAGAAGGGCAGATGTTTGCTCAGGTCTTGTGATCTAAGCAAACAAGTCTTGTCTATTGCTGTAGTTTTAATACAAAGATCAAAAAAGGAATATTAGCATCTATGATGATACCGAGTGAAATAGTATTATTGTCTATATGTCTCTTTGAAGGTTGTGGTAACCTGTATCTGAACTGTTTAATGGATAAATGACTCTGTGCTAATTGGCAGGATGTTTGGAAGAAGGAGTTAAGCCTATTGATTTCTCAGGCCGAAAGGCTGCTGGAAATGTATAAGAAGCCTGGGACACGATCCTTCTCATCTCAGATCTGCTTTTGGTTTCAAGAGGGGGAAACCTTAAGCCAAAAGGATTGAGATCCCCAGTCATTGACTGGAGCCACCCTGAATATGGAAATTGGGCTATAACCTGTAGACAATCTCTAAAAGGACTCTTGGCAACTACAAGCTCACCTCTTCTATGTATCTGAACCTCAAGAATTGAATTCAAGTCTGTCTGTATATTGATATTTTAACCAACACTCTCCCTTTATTTTTTAAATAAATTTTAGCTTAGTTAATAACAATTGGCTATAGCGTGTATTTTGGGTAAGATCTAAGTTATAATTGCACCTGGGTGTGTGGCTGATACTTTGGGATCAAAAGAACCTTTTCTTTTATATGATGAAGTTAGATTTTCAGGAATCATCGTCATATCTGACAGGTGTGTCTGGACGGAGGCCTGAGTCTGGGCACTTTAAGGGAACTGCGTGGTTTAAATTTTTAAGTAACCAGTGAGGTACTATAGAAGCTGTTTTCTGCTGGTTGGTAAATCTAAGTATTGGAATAGCCACCAGCGTTTGGGATTTGGCTGCCCTGTTTTGTTTGCAGTTCACCCTGACTGAGTGACTTCAGCTGGCTCCCACGGGCAGCACCATCACACGGCTGCTCCCCAGTCCCCTCGCAGAGCTGAGGAGGGAACCCAGGGCCCCGCCTCTGCTAGAATGGCCGCTGCCCAGTAACCTCGCAGAGCTGGCGAGGGAACCCAGGGCCTCGTCCCCGCTAGAACAGCTGATCCCCAGTCCCCTCGCAGAGCTGGGGAAGGAAGGCAGCGCCCCACCCCCGCAGGAGTGGCCGCTCCCCAGTCCCCTTGCAGAGCTGGGAAGGGAACCCAGTGCCCTGCCCCCGCTGAAACGGCCAATCCTCTGTCCCCTCGCAGATCCGGGGAGGGAAGGCAGCGCCCCGCCCCCGCAGGAACGGCTGCTCCCCAGTCCCCTCCTAGAGGTGGAGAGGGAAGGGAGCACCCCGCCCCCGCAGGATCGTCTGCTCCTCAATCCTCTCGCAGAAGTGGGGAGGGAACCCAGCACCCGCCCCCGCTGGAACGGCCGCTCTCCAGTCCCCTCCCAGAGCTGGGGATGGAAGGCAGCACCCCTCCCTCGCAGGAATGGCCACTGCCCAGTCCCCTCTCAGAGCTCGGGAGGGAACCCAGCGCCTCGCCTCCGCTGGAACGGCCACTACCCAGTCCCCTTGCAGAGCTGGGAAGGGAAGGCAGTGCCTGCCCACGGAGGAATGGCCACTTCTCAGTCCCCTTGCAGAGCCGGGCAGGGAAGCCCGCGCAGGAACAGTCGCTCCCCAGTCTTCTTGCAGAGCCGGGGAGGGAAAGTAGTGCCCCGCTCCTGCAGTAACGGCCGCTCCCCACTCCCCTCGCAGAGTTGGTGAGGGAAACCAGCACCCTGCCCTCATGTAATGGCCGCTCCCCAGTCCCATCGTAGAACTGGGTAGGGAACCCAGCGCCCCACCCCCAGAGGAACAACAGCTGCCTAGTCCCCTCACAGAGCTGGGAGGTGAACCCAGCACTCCACCCCCGCAGGAACGGCCGCTCCCCAGTCCCCTTGCAGAGCTGGGGAAGGAAGGCAGAGCTCTGTCCCTGCAGGATTGGCCCCTCCCAATTCTCCTGGCAGAGCTGGGGAGGGAAGGAAGCACCCCGCCCCAACTGGAACAGCCGCTCCCCAGTTCCCTCGCACAGCAGGGGAGGGAAGGCAGCTCCCCGCCCCCGCAAGAACGGCCGCTAGAGAGTCCCCTAGCAGAGCTGAGGAGGGAACACAGTGCCTCACCCCCGCAGACACGGTCGCTCTCCCGTCCCCTGGCAGAGTTCATCAACTATTAATGAAATCTAGGGGTGATAAGTCATATTCTTTGTAATATCAGGATGGTGGAATGGTCTAAAGTGCTAGTTATTAGACTCTTTTTTTTCCTAATCCCTTGGGTGTTCTGGTCTCTGCATGGAGACGTGGTTTCACATCCCACTCCTGATATTATCATTAATTCTATCCAGAGAATATGGCCTCACTTCAATCTCCTTTGGAACAATAGAACCCCATTTGCTTAGCTTTTCTATTCCAGTAGCTGTGAGAGAAGCTCCAAACCAGGGGGAAACAGGGCCTGTTCTCTCGACCCATCAATTTTTTGTCTTCCTTCATTCCAAGCCATTTTCTCAAATACATCCGTATTTCCCACACTTTTATGAAACTTTAGGGTCATCATTTAATTGCCACACAACTCTACTTATGAAGTGAAGTGAAACACAACATTTTTTGGATATTCTTGCAGAAGAGTTTTGCTTTCTGACCTGGAATTGAACAGGGGCTACCCGAGGGGGACAATGCTACTCCCTTTTCTTGACTCATCCAAAAAACAGAAGTTCGTGGTGCCCTTTGTTTCCCTGTTCTTCAAACACCTGTCAGGGTGGCCTAGGGAGACTTGGTCCTGACTCTCAGGGTCCCTCTCTGCCCTACCTTTCTATGTGATTCTATTGTGTGGGTTTGTGCTGTGTTGTTGTCCCACACTGAGCTGTTTTGCACAGTGTCACTTTGCACTCTGATGCATTGTTTCGTGTTGCATGGTTTTTTAACTGGCTTGTGTTGCGTTGGTTTGAGCTGAACTCTTTTGCAGTGCATCATTTTGCCCTATGGGACGTTCATTTGCATGGTGCTGAATTGTCGGGCTTTGCACTCCTACGTGTTGTCACTTTGTGCTGTGGAATGTCATTTCACGGTGAATCGTTAGATGTTAGATTGCGATGTTTCCACTTTTGTTGTTGTTTATATTGTATTGCGATGGCATCGAATTATAGAGCTGTACGGCTGCAAGGGCCCTGGAGAGGTCATGAAATCCAGCCCTCTCTGCTGAAGCAGGGCCAAGCAGAGATGATGCATCGGGGGCATGTGGGATCAAGTTCCCACAGCAGCCGGCCCAGGCAGGGAGTAAAAGGAGGAACCAGAGCCAGAGCAGGTTGTCTATGGGACCAAGTATATGCAGAGTATCCTTGACAGAGGTTTGTTCAACCTGTTCTTAAAAACTTCCGAGGACAGTGACTCCACAGACACCCTTGGGAGCGTATTCCAGAGCTTAACTACCCTCAGAGTTAGAAAGCTGTTCCCAACATCTAATGTGAATCTCGCTGGCTGCAGATTAAGCCCATTACTTCTTGTCCTACCATCAGTGGACATGGAGACCAATTGATCATTGTTCTATTAATAATGACCAAACTTTTCTCTTTGCAGACATCCGTAAAATGGTTCATTATCCCCTCTTCTTGCCTGGGGTACAATGGAAGAGGAGAAAATACTCTCTTAACAGAGGATGCAAATGTCAGTTTGGTCTCTCTTCATGTTTTACTGAAGCTCAGAGAGAGGAAGAAACATGACCTACCGAAGAGAACAGAGATTTTGTTTCATTTTGATCTGTGACTATTAGCAGAAGAGTGACACCTAAGGTTTGTCGCGACCACCCACCATGGGGCTTGAATTTATGATGGTGGGATTAAGAGCATCATGCTCTACCAACAGAGCTAGCTAGATTTAAAGTCAGTCAACTGCCCAGTTGCAGTGTAGAAGGAGCCTTAAGGTGTTTATTTGTGAGCTGAGGTTCCCTGTCTGACATTTGCCTTCTTTCCTGGTTTGTTATGTCTCCAGTGAGCAAACCAGAGCTGTCACAAGGCTGGTTAGATGCTGCTTTCTAGACCAGAGAGCTGGGGTTGATTTAGCATGCTGCTGCCATCAGCTGGTCAGAGTAACCAGGGCGGGAGGTCGGAATTTAGGATTCTCCCACCAAGGGGAGGTGCTGTTGGACTCATCTAGTGGGGGAGAGTCTGAAAAAGTTTCTCAGTTCCCAGAGAGGGGGCAGACAAGCTGGTGCCACACACACATTTTCATAGGGAATCAGGCCCCCCCTTGGGAAAAACTCAAAAAAGCCCAGACTCAGGAGTGTCAGAGAAGGGAATCACTGTTTGCTTTAAGAGATGGGTGAGGGAAACCTGCAGGTCCTCAGATCCCTCCAGCACCTGATAGAACCATTTGTGGGGAAAGTCTGGGGAAGCCAAGGAGAGGGAAAAAGGCCTTGCAGCTGTTGTACAATCATCATACTCTCAGCAGAAGGGTCCGGGGAGCTCTGCTCTTAGAACTCACAAGATGGCAAAGTTCAGAGCCCTATTACATGGAGTCAGACTGTGATCTGCTCACAGCGTGGGGAAGCAACACCCCTTCCTTGGTCTCTATGCCAGAGCGCCTATCAGCTCAGTGTCCTTCCTGCAAGAGTCGGCTGCTGAGAGGGTTGCGATGGGGTAAATGAAGGCAGAGGAGGATTGTTCTTCCTGGGCTTTTTTTGTGTGGCTCTGTGATCCTGCTGGAGGAAGCATCATTCGAGTTTGTTTCAGTGGCTTGTGTAGGGCTGAGGTTGTGACCCTGAGTACAGGGGTTCCTGCACTCTCTGTTCTTAATCCCTCAGGGAGTGGACAATGGAGTACTGTAAGAAAGTGGATAGAAAGTAGCCTAAGAAAGTGTAGCATAAGTGACAAAAAAAAAAACATCAGCTCTGTAGTGGTCTAGTGTTTAGGATTTGGCACTTTCACTGCCATGGCCTGGGTTTCCCAGTCAGGGAAAAGTAACTTTAAACGAAAAAAGCTTCAGTTATTCTTCACTTGCAACGTAAACAAGCCTGTGGTTTTTTCCTGATTCCTCCATCTTCCCAGTGTCTCCATGGCAGGGCTGGCTCCAGGCACTAGCGCAGCAAGCAGGTGCCTGGGACGGCCAATGGAATGGGGAGGCTTCTGCGGCAGTTGGGCCCTCTCAGTCCCTCTCGGAGGGAAAGACTTGCTGCCAAAAGTGGCAGAGGTAGAGCTGCCGCTGATTGCAGCTTTTTTATATTTTTTTCTGCTTGGAGTGGCAAAAATGCTGGATCTGGCCCTGCTCCATGGAAGACAATTTGTTCAATCCCAGATGAGTGGAGTTAAATCATTTCTCAGCCTGAGTCCTTAGGTCTTAATCCTGAGGATATTGTCCCATCATGGGGCCATTTCCCTCCTCTCTTTCATACAGAAGTACAATTTTCCTTGCACAGCCACAGGAACAGCAAGATCTTTCTCTGTCCCTTGTGCAAAGCAGGGGGCCAAATTCCATGGAAACAATGGATGAGTTGGGGCCCTGGGCACATCCAGCCCTCGCAGTGAGATGTTCCCTCCCCTCTTTCTTTATGCTCCTGTTGTTATTTCATGGATTGTCTGGGATGGGGGAAAAGCTGAGTTCACTCCAGGTGAAGGGTAAAAAGGACCCTCAAAGTCTCAGACCCAGCCCCTGCTACCAGGATCACCGAGGTGCTGGGGATTTGAGTAGGAAAGGGACTGTGTGAATTGTCAAGGTGTGGAATGAATAACAATCTACAACCAGATCCACCTCATTAACCACTGACACAGGCTAATCCTGCTGCAGATAGAAGGGAAACTGGGAGTGATTCTTTGCTGTGCAGCCATGGAAACAATGACCCAATTGCACCACAGTGAATGTACTGGGGAAAGCTGAACTTTACAGGCAGGTGGCAATAGCAGATCCTAGAAATAACTGGAGCTTCCCACACCACTCCTGCCACCAGGGTCAGGTGTTGAGCGACTCACAGCGCCCCTCCCCTCCCATTACCTTCCAGCAGGAGGTGGCCGCACTCCCCACCCAATGCAGGGGAGAGGGATGAGTGTATCTCTGCACCCTGAGTCCGGGGCACACGCTCTCTCTGCCCCACACATCAATTCTGGCCCAGCTGAAAAGTGACCCTAAGAACCAGCAGCCTCCAGGACAGCAGGTTTGGCCCTCAGAGCAGGGAATGTGTCCTCTATGCTGCTCTTAGGCCACTGGTTGGTCTGGGACTAGGAGGGCTCTGAGTATGAGCTACAGCATATCTAGGGATGTAACTCAGTGATAGTAGCACATGCTTTGCATGTATGATACCGTGTGTTCAATCCCCAATGTTTCCAGGTTCTTTGTTGCACCCTGCTGCTTTGCTCATGGCCAGCTGGGATGTGGCCCAGCAGTCTCCCTGCAGGAGTTTTAATCCTGCTGAGTGAGGGGCAAGTGCCAATTGAATGCAAGGTCTGAGGGGGTTTCTGCTCCTAAGTCACCTTGGTACATTTAAGATTCCCATCTGCTTTGCTGCTTGGGACAAAGGTAGATGAGAAGGGCGAATCCTCCAGCACTGGAAGGAAAGATCCCATCTGCACAGACTGAGAGGCAGACTAGACTTATTTCTTGTCTGGGCCCAATCTTTTCTCCTGGTATAGCCCTTGTTCCAGCTCAGGTGATAGCTAGGGGATGTCTCATGACTGCAGCCATGTTTGTTCAGTTCCAACCCCTTATACAGCTTTGGTACAAGGCAGGAACCTTTTGTCTCTCTCCTGTGGAAAAGCCACAGATTTAAGATGGATTCCTGTACCAGGTGACATGGTCACATGTCCTGGGAGACCTCAAGCCTTCACTCTTCTTGGCCTGACTCACAGGTGGTGCAGGACAGAGCCATCTCCAGTCAATTGTCCCGGTTAATGAGAGCCATCAAGAGTCCAAACCACTATTAATGGCTCACACTTTGCATCATTGCAACAGGACCTCAGAGTTATAGTTCATATTTCTAGTTTCAGATACAGGAATGATCGGTTCATACAAATAGGATGAACACACGCAGTAGATTATAAGCTTTGTAATGATACCTTACAAGAGACCTTTCGCATGAAGCATAGTCCAGTCACTTTATATTCACACTCATTAACATATTTTCATAAAATCACATGGAGTGCAACTTCACAGCAGGGAAAGGGTTTTACTAGGACACCTGGGAGCAGTTGAGTTTCATGTACAGGTTGTGGTATGAGTTCCTCCAGGTTTCTCGTAAGCACACAGGGACCTTAATGGATGCTCTCGATACAGGAATGGCCCAGATACGATAAAGTGATGGCAATTGTATTTTCCTTTTTTATTTTTGCATTTCCAATGACATTTCTGTCTGTGATTTTGTTTTGCTTTGTATAACTGTATTTCCTCCTGGATTTGATATTTAACTAAAAAAAGAATAATGCCTCAGGGCAACGGATGGAGGATCAGGCTGGGGCTAGGACTGCTAAGAGAGCGAGAGTAGCAGATTTTCTGTACTGTTTCTCGCTTTATTTTTCTTGATTAGTTTCTCTTCTGCACGAAATTTGCCTCTTTTACATGTGAGCCTGGTTAGCTCAGTTGGACATCAGACATTTAGTCTGAGAGTACAGGATCCAAGTCCCTGGTCAAGCAGACACATAGTTCCCCCTGTGATATCCCTCGAGAACTTCAGAAGGACTCTTCTTGACTTCAGTTTTTCCTTTTCAGAAATTAGCCTTTCCTAGGAATGGCCCTTTACTGCCTGGGATTGAAGATGCTACTTCCTCACCTGTCCATTGACCTCGCAATCTGGAGGAAGAAAGGCCTCTGGGCCTGCAGCAAAGCTCCGTGCGCTGACTTTTTGAACAAATGCAGGACTAGCCAGAGATGCATGTTCCCACTGAGTCCTCCCTGCCAGAAGTCAACAGAGATCAAAGGCTCCCATGCTGCTCCCATTGTTTAAGGGCCAGCACTCAGGACTTTGAACCCTGAAATCAAAGTTTAAGTCTCAATGAGACCTTGGGGTCCTTTGGTTGCCAGCTAACCATTTTGGGATTTCCAAAGCTTCATCCTGCTCTCCCAAATGACATGGTAGCCTGATCTAATATGTAACTAAAAAATAATTTATCTGGGCACCAAATGGAGGAGCAAGATGGAACTAGGGCTGCTAAGGGAGCAAGTCTTTTTCTTGACTAGTTTCTCTTCTGCACCAAACTTTCCTTTCTTTGTGTGAGCCTGGCTAGCTCAATTAGTAGCACATCAGACTTTTAATCTGAAAGTCCAAGGTTCAAGTCCCTGGTTGGATAAAAAAGGGGACTTTTCCTCCTGTGGTATTCCCCCCAAAACTGAAGAAGGTGTCTCTTTAGGACGTTACTTAACATCACTCCCCCTGCCCCTCCAGGGTTTGGTTCCCTCTAAGAAGGGCCATGTACTGCCTGGGACTGAAGGGGCAACTTCCTCACATGCCCACTGGCTTCTAAGTCTGGATTAAGAAAGACCTTTCTGGGAGCTGCAGCAAACTGCTGCGTGACAACTCAGTGAGTAAATGCAGGGCTTCCCCCACAGGCTCATCCACACCAGAGCTCAGCACAGGTCTGGGGGATCCCTATTGGTCCTATGGTATAAGGGCCAGCACTCAGGACTTTGAATCCTGCAATCTGAGCTGAAGTCTTGTTGGGATCTGAGGACGGACAATTTCTGTGCCACAAACCCTGCTGGGTCTTCGAAGCCTCTGTCTTGCTTTCTTAAAGGCCATGAAAGTCTGTCTTTTACCTGCCGGCTGTTGTGACTTGAGCACAAGAGGGGACGTTTGATCCAGAAGCCTGGCCGTGCCTGGAGTCCTGTAGGTAGGGATGCGAGCTGCATTTCCTCTGAGTCCTGAAGCTGGGCTGCAGCCTGGCCTAGGAGGCAGCCCTATTGGTTGACCTACTGGCCCAAAGTCACTTGGGCGGAGTTGGTGTTCCCAAGGAATGCTGAAGGGCCTAAGGGAGGGAGGCTCAATACTCTCCCCTATCAGTCAGGGAGGAAGAGAAGGGCTCAAGAGTGGGCAGGTTGATGGCTGGGCCTTCTAGCATTCGGCTGGTGATGAGGTGGGGAATGCGAACTGGGAGAAGCGGTTGCTGGCCTGTTAGGAATATCTCAGCTGGTGGCACAAGTGGACCTTGTCATTAGCCTACAAAGTTGTGATGCTCAAGACTTATCTTTTGGCTGTGGGAAATTTCCTCAGCCATGTGTTTCCCTCTGCTCCACGAGTGCTGCTGAGACCAAACACGATGGCCTTCCTAGCCAATGGGAGCTGCGGAGTTGCTACTCAGGGCAGGGGCAGCGCATGGAGATGCTTCCCCACCCTGGGGGATGCTGGGACATGCCAGCCACTTCTGGGAGCGGCACGGAGGGACAGAGGTTGAGTGGGCAGGGAGTCACATCAATGTTGCTGGCACATCTCTGTATGATTCCCATGGCAGCACCAAACAAGGGATGTTTCCCACTGCCCAGGAGACCCAGGCAGGGACTGATGTGCTGGAGATATGTTGGGAAAGGGACTGTCTGAATTCCCAAGGCAGGGAATGAACAATCTACAGCAACATAATTAACCACAAACACATTCTAACCATGCTCCAGCCAGTAGGGAAATGGGCAGGAATTCTTGGTGTTCAGCCAGGGCCACACGTACAGAGCTGCACAGCAGTGAGTGAGCTGGGGAAGCTGGTCTGAGCAAACAATTGGAAATGACCCTTCAGTAAGAATACAACCAGAGTGTAGAAAGGCCCCTGTGTTAAGTGGTTGTGGCTGAGTGCTTAGGGAGCTGGGTTGACGCCATAGGTGTCTTTCTGTGGAGGTTTGATTCTTGCCAGCTAGGGAAGGCTGGCATGTGGTGTCTTCATGGCTGTACTTTCAGTGATGCAGGTTTCTCTATCCCATTGTTCCATGGGCATCCTACTAGATTGCCAGCTGCCTTTCAACTGCAGTGTGGAGACTGTGTATGGGGAGAGACAGTGAATGTGTCGAAGTACGTAGGAGCAGATCATTATTATCTCTACCAGAAAGAGGGAGAAGCTAAGGCTGAGAAAGGAGAATTAACTTGTCTTAGGTCACACAGCCAGGCAGTGGCAGAGTTGGGAATAGGACCCAAGAGCCCTGATTTTCAAACTAACCATCAGATCTTGAATTTCAGACATTGAATGACCTGAGTAAAGTGCTCTCAGATGAGCTCCAGACCAACAACAGTGCACAGTAATTATTCAGCAAGTATTTGAGGAGAACTGCAATGTTACAGAGAATCATGAACTGCTCAGAGACAATTAATGCAGAGAAGCAGCAAAATTCATCAAACATATAAGTGGTTATGACTTATTTCCTTGGTCTTCAAAGAGAACAACAAGGACCTGAGTCTCCTCCCTGTCAATAATCCCCTGCTCAACTAATCAGGGTAGAGACTAAGGATGGGAGGCTGAGGGTTCTCACCACAGAGCCCAAAGGATGGCCCAGGTCACTGGTGGGGATCACTGCCCGAGCACTATTTCAGCCCCACATTTTTGGGTGGACCTCCCACAGTGGGAGCTGCAGAGTATGTCTACACTAAGGGATTATTCCGATTTTACATAAACCAGTTTTGTAAAGCAGATTGTATAAAGTCCAGTGCACGTGGCCACACTAAGCACATTAATTCGGCGGTGTGTGCTTCCATGGGCTGAAGCTAGCGTCGATTTCTGGAGCGTTGCAGTGTGGGTAGCTATTCCGTAGCTATCCCATAGTTCCCGCAGTCTCCTCCGACCCTTGGAATTCTGGGTTGAGATCCCAGTGCCTGATGGGGCAAAAATCATTGTTGCGGGTGGTTCTGGGTAAATGTCGTCACTCATTCCTTCCTCCGGGAAAGCAACGGCAGACAATCATTTCACGCCCTTTTTCCCTGGATTGCCCTGGCAGACACCATAGCATGGCAACCATGGAGCCTGTTTTGCATTTTGTTACTGTCACCGTATGTGTACTGGATGCCGCTGACAGAGGCAGTACTGCAGCACTACGCAGCAGCAAGGGACTGGACTGGTATGCAGTGAAAGTTCTGTGGGAAGGAACCGAAGAGAACACAGGGGCTGCGCTACAGTGCTTACGTACACTTTCTTTGGCCTGTTTTGCTGGAAGAGTTAGCAGGGCGAAATTCCTAGTCAGAGGTCAGCAGGCAGGTTAATGCAAATTCTGGCCTCTGGGACCAGAGCTGGGGGTGGGCCCCCACAACTTATATGGCACATGCACCACCTCTGCAAATCAACCTTTGCCACCTCACTCCATAACACCACACACACAGCAGCTGCCTTTTACCTCTCAGAACCAAAACACACCCTGAAAGAGATCAAACAGCATAAGCTTAAGACCAACGACTGCACCACTAACAACAACTCAAAGAGATTAAAAAACACCTCTGTCTTTACACACCAGGGACAGCAGGAACAAAACCAGCACGCACCGGCTGCCAAAAGCCAAACAAACATCCATTCCAGCCTCCCATAAGCCTTGGGCATTGGGAACCCAGACCCCTTAATGATGAGTACTTTTCAGGCGAGGGTGAAGCTCTCAGGCCTCAAATGCCAGCTACAGTTACTCTCTCCTTGATCCAAAACGAACAGCAAAATACACTGCATTGCTCCTGCCCCAATAACAAAGAGACTGGGGATCCCACAGCAGCTGAAATGACCGTTTGGACAAGCACTCCCATCATGCAATCCGGGGTGGGTGGAACCATGCAAATGACAGCAGCCTCAAAAGGCCTTTACAACAGATCACCAACAGATGGCAGGGTAGAGTTCATAGCGACCCTGCTTAAACTAGATTGTGGAAAAGACTAAAAAACACTGAACGTTCAAACTCACCAAATGCGGGTCAATCCATCCTCATCGTCCTATCCGCTCGTTATACTCCACACCTGAACTTAGCCCTCACATGGACAACATACCCTCCTAACTCAGTGTCTGTACGTTAACCTTTTACCCCCAGTCGGGGCTATTGCACATTATGTATTCCTTATGCCACCCGATCTTAAACCGAACTTCGCACCCCCTGGGTAATCTGTACGTTGTTCCCTGGTCACCAGAAACTTCTGCTCCTAAACGCTGTACCGTACCCTTTTTTTTTTCTTTGAACGTCATCTTAATAAAATGTTGACATTTGTTCGAGATCCCGGCTCCTCTTCCTTTGCAAGGCGTGTGCGTTTGCTCCAGGTTTTAGTCTGCTAAGACAGCGAGGGGGGCCGATTGAGCCAGAGGCGCTTGCCTGCTGCAGACACGGATCCAAGGCTGAACCACGTCCCTCACCAGCTGAAGGCTTAACTGAGAACAGTTTAAGAAGTGCTCCCGTCTCCGGCACTCAACTACCCAGCTCCCAGTGGGGTCCAAACCCCAAAGAGATCCCTTTTACCCTGCAGATGCTGTAAAATCCTGTGACCAGGGCAGCTGCCTAGCAGCCTGCGCATCCGCCTGCCAGCACGAGAGCGCGTAAGGCCCTAATCTGGATAGTGCCGGCTGGGTGGCAGGGCTGTGAAGAGCCAGCAGAGTGGCGCAGCGGAAGCGTGCTGGGCCCATAACCCAGAGGTCGAGGGATCAAAACCATCCTCTGCTACGTGTGTGTTTGTTTCTTTTCCCTCTGGGCCTTCCAGCGAGGCGGTGACCAGCAGAGCGGCAAGAGGTGGCTGAGGCGGTGGCCTGCCAGAGAGCTCCCTGGCTACCTGGGCTGAAGGCAAGAGGGAGGTCTGGGTGTGGCAAGGGCCTCCTGTCCCAGAATGAGGCTGCAGTGCTTCCTGATCCCCTTTTCCCACCCACCCCGGCGGGCTGCGGGAGAACACGAGGGAGGCTCTCGGGGCGCTAGGCAGTGCTGTGTGGCTGTCAGGGGAAAGAGCCGAGGCTACCGACTCGACCTGCCATTGACTCGCGTGGCTCTGCGAGCCGTCAGCCAGGGCGGGCCTGGCTGCGCACGTGACTCAGCCTTGGGCAGCATGGCTGCTCTTTCCTGAAGAGGCATGAGGCAGGCCAAGAGCTTTGCACAGCCTACAGGGAAGTGGGAGGGAGGTGTCTCTGAGCAGTCGTGTCTTGTCCCCTTCTCCCTTGCCGCTTTGGCGGAGGCGGGAAGGGAGCAAAATGTTCCCGGCTGAAAGTTTTTGTGCTCGGCCTCGAGGATTAAGCCTGAGCCTCCGGCACGGCTGCTGGGAGACGGGTTTCTGAATGGCATCCAGCACGCTCTTTGGGCCACCAGCTGAAAGCACTGAGGCCAAGAGGCAGCAAAAGGGGACTTTGGAGGCTCCCTGCAGGCCTCGGGGAAGCAAGGAAGTAGCACGGGCTCATCGCCGTCCCCGGGTGGGCTCGAACCACCATCCTTTCGGTTAACAGCCGAACGCGCTAACCCATTGCGCCACAGATGGGCAAGGCTGTATGGAGCACAAAAGTCGGGAATCAGCACAGGGTACGGTCTAGCATATGCATGCAGCTCTTAGACAAGCAACAGCAAGGGACTGGACTGGTATGCAGTGAAAGTTCTGTGGGAAGGAACCGAAAAGAGCACGGGGGCTGCGGTACAGTGCTTGCGTACGCTTTCTTTGGCCTGTTTTGCTGGAAGAGTTAGCAGGGCGAAATTCCTAATCAGAGGTCAGCAGGCGGGTTAATGCAAATTCTGGCCTCTGAGACCAGAGCTGGGGGTGGGCCCCCACAACTTATATGGCACATGCACCACCTCTGCAAATCAACCTTTGCCACCTCACTCCATAACACCACACACACAGCAGCTGCCTTTTACCTCTCAGAACCAAAACACACCCTGAAAGAGATCAAACGGCATAAGCTTAAGGTCAACGACTGCACCACTAACAACAACTCAAAGAGATTCAAAAACACCTCTGTCTTTACACACCAGAGACAGCAGGAACAAAACCAGCACGCACCAGCTGCCAAGAGCCAAACAAACATCCATTCCAGCCTCCCACAAACCTTGGGCATTGGGAACCCAGACCCCTTAATGATGAGTACTTTTCAGGCGAGGGTGAAGCTCTCAGGCCTCAAATGCCAGCTACAGTTACTCTCTCCTTGATCCAAAACGAACAGCAAAATACACTGCATTACTCCTGCCCCAATAACAAAGAGACTGGGGATCCCACAGCAGCTGAAATGACCGTTTGGACAAGCACTCCCATCATGCAATCCGGGGTGGGTGGAACCATGCAAATGACAGCAGCCTCAAAAGGCCTTTACAACAAATCACCAACAGATGGCAAGGTAGGGTTCATAGCGACCCTGCTTACATCCTCCCCCCAGCCAAGAATTGGTGGTCCTGATAAATCACATTCCCTATTATACCAAGTCATTGGTATTGAATGCGAAGTTATGGCTAGCAAAAGTAGCCACCCATCTCTGCCTTGTAGCATCCAGGTTAGTTCTTGTTAACACATAAGTCAGTGGATTGTTCTCTGTCCACACCTGAAACTGAGCACCACACAAGCAGTCTCGAAATTTCTCAGTGATGGCCCATTTCAAGACCAAGAACTGTTGCTGGTGGATGGGATAGCGAGTTTCGCTATCAGACAGTCCTCAACTGGCAAAGCCTACAGATTTACATTTCCTTCCACTTCCTGGTACGGGACTGCTCCCAGACCCTCCAAACTGTCATCAGCATGCAGGATAAACCATTTATTTGTGTTAAGAAGGACTAGGACTTGCACATGAATCAGTCAAATAATTATTTCCCATAAAGCCCTGTCACTTCTGTTATCCCGTCATGTCCCAAATGGAGAAGTGAGGAGCACCTCCCGTGTCCCAGGCCAGGAACACCAGATTGGATGGGGGGAGGTGTTCATGACTCAGTCCAGGTTTGCTAGTGCTGCAAAGGAGAAGATTTCCTTCCTCAGTCCAGGTCAACTGGAATTGTTATTGTAGTGGGGGAAAGATGTCTCTCATCTGGTTCTTAGATGCTTTGGTGAGAGGGGATAGGCAGAGGTTTTTTTTCCCCTTTGCAGCTCACATCGCATATTTCTTCTCTGGTTTTTGCTCTAGCTTGATTTCTCTCTTGCATATCAGTTTTCTCTTTCTTGGCCTCATTCCAGACCATTCACAGCCCAATTCTCTATCCTAACCCTGAGTCCTCTACTGCACTCTGTATGTCTCATTCTAACCCCACCTCAGAGTCAGCACCTCTAGAACCAGTGCCTTCATCCCTCTGCACTCCAACTCTCTGTCCCATGTAGCCTGATGTAGGGTGTACTAATAATATTAATTTGGATAATTTGATGAAAATTTAATTGATTAGCTTACATGTTATTTAATTTAATTGACTTACAAAGTTACATTTGCATTACTGCTATTCAAAAGATACATATGGCATTATATGCAACAAAGATTTGGTTAATATACTCACAGCCTTCCTTGATAACCTGGTGGTAAGAGACACAGGACCAGCCTTGCAGTTCAGGTTTCTCAATTCTTAAATGAAAGATGCAGTGCTTAGAAAATGCTAGTGTTACTTAGGGTTTACTTGAATATGTTAAACTTAAAATCAAAACCTAATAAACAAAGACTAAAAACGTAGGGAAACCGAACTTAGCCTAGTTCCCTTGAAACTTAAAATTTAAGAAAAAGTACAGCCTACTGATAGTACATAGAGAGAGAGTGGAGGAATTAAGTCACAATGATAGAGCAAAGTGCTCTAGTGAGGTGGGTTATCTCTTTTATAGGGCACAAGGGCCGGAAATCCTTCCTCCTATGCCCAAATTTCATTCCTCACCCACAAAAAATTAGGGTACATTTACTTCATAGGCTAGTATGTTTGTGCTTGCTGATGACATGTACATATGCACATAAGTTACCTTGTAGTCTACCTGTTAAATCTGTGGGTACAACACTGAATAAAACCCTATGCCATTCTCCACTGTCGATTGGTCTAAGTAAAGGTCTTGGAAAGGCATGGGTACTTATCTTTTTAAGTAACGTGATAAAGGTCGATTTTCCTCTCTGAGTAAAAGGTCACAATATACATATGCTAACTTTGCCTTAGCTTAACATACAGGATATGGCCTGTAGGTTCTCGTAAGTCATGTGTCTCAGTCCCCTAATCATTTTTATTGCCTCTTCTGGACTCCCTCTAGTTTGTCCACATCCCTTCTCATGTGGGTCCCAACCCCAAAAGTACTCACATTTCACCCCATTGGCCCCAAAATGCCGTCTTTTAATATGTAAATAGGGTGCTGCCATGGTCATGTCACTCCCGAGCTCTCCAGTGGAGCCTGCTGGCGGAGAACAAGGTGAAAATTAGCCAGGATGTCACTCAGTCAAATCCCTGTGCTCCCCGCAGGTGGTATCGGAAAGCTCCAAGATGGCTCATTTCCCTTTCTCTCATCAGCTTCAGGCCCCAGGGTTACAAATGCACAAACCAGTTGGGATTCTCCCCTGGCCTCAGGGTGTGGGGCTGCTCTGAGGGGATGGACTTGCACACTTTTGATATTAGTGCAAAGATACAATTTCAATTTCTCTTAGAGAAATTGGAGGGCAATTTATATTTGGTACAAATCTTATTTAGTGAAAGGAAAGCTGCAGTGACAGCCTGGCTACTGGGGTGCAAAACACCTTCCTCCTGGGAGACACAAGAAGTTAGAAATAGAAATTTACATCGTTTGTTCCAATGTTGGTACAGGTTTAATTTTGCTTCTGTCTAGGTTTGTTTCAGGCTGTGACCATTTTGGTTTATTGGGTTGTTTTGGTTTTTTTAGTTGGAATGGAGCTTTTAATTGACATTTGCTGGATTGAAATGGCTGACTTGCAACACTAGTTTTGACATAGTTCTGCATATTTTATTATGATTTGACCAGTATTCAAGGATTCAATTCCTTTATAGGAGGTTTTAGTGGTCATGCTTATTTATTTGATGTTATTTTATCATTCTGCTGTAGCACACTTTTTTGATAAAATGTTGAAATTATTAATTTACAGCATTTGTTAGTTTTTATTTTTACAAACAAAGTTTTTCTTAATATTTGGGTTTTAAATTAAGCCTTGTTTTTGGTTTCAATTTTTCATTTAGGTTTTGGTTACTGATGGGATCTTTAAGAGAACTTTGGATTCAGTACTAAAATTTGGACAGATTTAGAATATTTTAAGTAAACCCTGTTTACTATTTTATTTTAATAAAGTTTGTATTGCTGTAAACCCTAGCCGGGGGGAGAGGAGATGAGCCTGGCCTTTAACTGAGAAGGAACAGAGGCATGGCCCCCGTGAAGGGTGAGGCCAGGTGATGGGGGGCATAGCTCCCCAATTTTTTTTGTCTAGCCCATCTCAGGCCTGGTCTACACTATGCTGTTAAACTGATTTTAACAGCGTTAAATTGATTTAACGCTGCACCCGTCCACACTACACTGCTCTTTATATCAATTTAAAGGTCTCTTTAAATCGATTTCTGTACTCCTACAAAACGAGAGGAGTAACGCTAAAATCGATATTACTATATCGGATTAGGATTAGTGTGGGCGCAAATTGACGTTATTGGCCTCATTATTATACAGTAGCTACCCAGAGTGCACCGCTCCAGAAATCGACGCTAGCCTCGGACCATGGACGCACAGCACCAAATTCATGTGCCTAGTGTGGACGCTCACAATTGACTTTATAATATCTGTTTTATAAAATCGGTTTAAGCTAATTCGAATTTATCCTGTAGTGTAGATGTAGCCTCAGTCCCCCACTAAAGGAGAAGAGTCTGATGCCACCCCTGCTGGTCACTGAGTGTCACTGCTGCTCCATGGGAAACATGCTATGTGCCTTACCCAGATTGGTGGGAAATACACTCTGTGCCTTACCGTGACTGGTCCGTGGGTGTCACTGCTCGTAGAGGGCAGACACATGCTGTGCAGTACGCCACCTGACCACTAGGTGTCACTGCTGCTCCAAGGGAAACATACTCTGTGTGTTACCCTGATTGGCCACTTGGTGTCACTGCTGCGCCAAGGAAAACATCTTCTGTGCATTACTCTGACTGCCCACTGGGTGTCACTGCTGCTCCAAGGGAGACATAAGAACGGCCAGACTGGTTCAGACGCAAAGTCCATCTAGCCCAGTATCCTCCTGTCTTCTGACACTGGCCAGTGCCAGGTGCCCCAGAGGGAATGAACAGAGCAGGGAATCATCAAGTGATCCATCTCCTATTGCCCATTCATAGCTTCTGGCAAACAGAGGCTACAGGCAGCATCCCTGCTCACCCTGGCTAATAGCCCTTGATGGACCTATCCACTGTAAACTTATCTAGTTCTTTTTTGAACACTGTTTTAGTCTTGGCCTTCACAACATGCTCTTTCAAGGAGTTCCACAGGTTAACTATGCAACTGCCCTGAGTTTACCCCTCCCTCCCCTGGCCAGGTTGTACATGGAAAAGAGGATGAGGATGAGGAGAGCCATGATGTGTCTATCAGTTGCTGGTGCCTCAGTTTCCTCTAGGCAGCAGTGCTGCAGGCTCCTTTGGTCTGTGCCCATGCAACTGTGTCTGGGGAAGGAGGAGTAGAGGCTCATGCTTCCCAGCCCCATGCCCCACCCCTAGCAGCTGCGGAATCCAGGCCAAATTTAACCCTGGTAGCTGGGCCGGGATTTGCCTGGGCTGGGGTAGGGCTGGGGAGGAATTGGGAGGGAGACAGACGCACCTGCTGTGAGGGAAGATCCTCCCATTCCCTGCCAACTCCCTTCAGTCCTTGCAGCACAGCACCCCCTAGCATTGCTTTCTCTGTCATGGGAGCTGTCTGCTGATTGCTTCTCCCTTAGCATCATCTCTCCCCATCCTGGAGCACTGGCATTGCCCATCCTGTGCAAACAAGAAGGCCCCAGTGTGCCCTGTGGCACTGCCCTGCAATTGTGGGGGCAGCTGTTGGATGGAGCCATATCAAAATACGGGGGTGGGCAAGGCTGGGGACCAGGACTCCTGGGTTCTCCCCTCAAATGTGGGAGGGGAGTGGAGATTAGGGGGTAGAGTGGGGGAGGGGCAGGGCTGGGATCCAGGGATACTGCTTTTTCTGGTTTTCTCCACCTACTGCAGCTGCCTTGTTCCTTTCAATGTGTTTCTTGTTTCATATTCATTTGCTGACTTGTGTAACTCACCCCAGAGGTAGCTGCATCTCAGTGTTGGGTGAGGCACCCTTGGCTGCATCACCTCCTAACCACATCTCTCTCCCCCTTCGGGTGACCCTGCAGCACTCAGCAAACATCCACAAGATCATGGGGCACTTTGAGCATTGGGCTGGCAGGGGCCAGACGCCCAGCCCTCCCTCCAGAGAATGGGACCCAGCACTCCCTACATTTTACAGGGATTAAAAAGGGGCAAAGGGGGGCAAATCAGAGGAGTGGTTGGCCAGGGTCTGAGCAGGGGGTGGAAATTGACTGGTCAGGGGGTCAAGCAGCTGGAGGCAGAGTTAGGAGAGAGACTGAAGGCAAAGTCAGGGAGGGGGGAAAGAGCCGGAGTTAAGCCCAGAGGGAGGCGCTACCAGAGGGTTAAACCCTGGCAGAGGCAGGGGAAGAGGGGTAACAGTTATCCCGGTGGGCTGAAACTCCGGTGTTTGCAAACATGTGTGGGGGGAGCAGAGGGCTTTTTTATTTCCCCTCTCACAGGCAGCACCTCTCAGCATGGGCTTCCCAGGGCTGGGCTCTTAAAGGCACAGGCATCCCACTGCCTCGACACTGCAGCTCCTCTCTGATGTAACCAACTGAGGTGCTGCAGTAGGAGACTCAGTTCAGTGAAACTGGGCATTCCCTATACGCCCCCCAATCACGGGGCTGTGCACCCCCTTCCCCGAATTTCCCCAACACCCCCTCCGTCAGTGGTCAGGTAGTTACATGCAGCGTTGCCAATGTTGTCATTGGTTGCAAATTTGAATGGAAATTGAAACGTTAACACACTTTAAAAGCAGATACAATGTATGAAAACTACTTGTACCTGAGAAAGTAAAATAGGTATGGAAAGTCTGGACAAAGCCAGGTTTCCTCACCCAACTGTTGTGTTTGCTGACAATGTCGGTGCATTGGCTTCGGCAGTGTTGGCCAACCTTAGAATTTCAAATGATGATTTGTAAGCGACATGTGAATGAGCTCTCCCCTGGCAGCTACTGATGACCAGGGTTGAGAGGAGGCTTTGGGACCAGACTGTATTTACATGAACTCACCTACACTGCTGAGGTATCCAGCGGACAGAGCTGGGCTGCCTCTGCTCTAGGTGCCCGGAGGAGGGAAGGTGTGTGGGGCTCCAGCCTGGGAGTCTTCCTCCTGCCAAGCCCTGACTGTTAATCTCAGCCCTGTCACTCCTTTCTTCAAGTGCCATATGGGCCAGAGGAAAAGTGTGGTAGGAAGCAAAAGGGCCAAGCTTGTGGACATCAGGTGCAACAGCAAGAATCCCAACTATCAGGGTAACAAGTTCTAGAGCCCTAACCCATTGTGGCCATCCCAGCCAAAGACCTGGCTCTAGGAGGTGTGAGACACCCAGCAGGAGGGGAAAGATTCACTCTTACACAGCTGGAGACAGGGAAGTTAAGCTCTGGGGTGTTACCATAAGCATCGGTGGCAAGTTTGTAGAAATTTTGGTGGTGCCCAGAACCTGCCCCCAAACGCCACCCCCACCTGCCTAAGGCTCTGGGAGGGGATTTAGGCGGGAGGTCTGGGCTTCAGATCCTGGGCTGGGGATTAGGGTGCAGGAGGGGTGCAGGGTTTAGGATGGAGTTTGGGTGCTGGGTGCAGGCTCCGGCAGGGTTGTAGGAATGGGTGAGAGGTGCAGGCTCTGGGGGTGGGAAGGAGTGCACCCTCTGGGAGGGAGCATAGGGCTGAGGATGAGGGATTCATGATGCAGGAGTGGCTCAGGACTGGGGCAGAGTATCAGGGTTCAGAGGGAGCTCAGGGTTGGGGGTGTTGGAGAGGCTCAGGGCAGCCTGCACTAGGACTCTGGGGCAGCAGTTTTGCCCAGAATCCCTCTACTCCAGCAACAGGAGCAGGCAGGAGACAGGCCCCTGCTGCTTTTTGTCAGGCAGGGACGCACCACAGCAGGGGGAGGGGTGCCAGGGCCCAGGGGAAGAGACCCAACTTCAAATATTGCTGGAACAGGGCCCCCAGCCCTGAATATTCCTGGAGCCCGAGCACCACAAATGTATATAACCTGCCGCCTATGACCACAAGCCAACACAAGGTCCCACTGAGCTTAGAACTCAGATTACAGGATTCAGAGTCCTGAGTGCTGCCCATTACACCATGGGACCAGCTTGTGCTGCCTTCTCTGCACATCGGTGACCCTCATGGGGCTGGCTTGTGTAAGGGGGCTCTTGGCCCTTTACTAAAACTTAGTGTGTGTGTTTGAGGGGCAGCGGATTGGTTGGCTAGTTCCCAGCACCAATAGAAGGGGGAAGGATCAATGGTAAATCAGGACCCTGAGACTGACAATGGGGAGAGGCCAAAGCTCCAAGTTAGCCGCACTGACAGGCCAGGCAGTGTAGTGAGAGAGTCACCAGGCCTGGGGGTCCCATCCTCCATGTGAGCTGGAACTGCCTGGGCGAGAGCGGGACAGAGCTAAGGAGAGAGCAGGAGCCCGAGAAGAGCCAGGGAGCAGAGCTGTGCAGGTGTAGTGCCAGAAACTGCTGCACGTAGGAATTTGCAACCTGTAGCAGTTACTGATACCTGAGGTGGTTCTTATTTGCTGACTTGTCCTAATTGGCTAAAACTTGACAATGGTTTCTCTAGCAAAGGCCAGTCCCTGGCCCCTTGGTCCAGACATCCTTCTTCATATCAGGCTAGGGTGACCAGATGGCAAGATGAAATATTGGGATGTGGGGGCCGGAGCAAAAAAAAAAGCCAGAGGGCCCCCCTGCCGCCAAGCGGAAGTGGCACAGCCCCATCTCCAACTAATTCTCGGCTCCAACCTCCGCTACACCCCCAACTCCCCCATTCCCTCACTCCTGGGTACAGCCTGGGCTCTGAGCTCTGCAGCCGAGCCATGATCTGGGCCCCTCCTGCAGCTCCTGAGCAGGGAGTGAATCAGGCAGCTCCTGGCAGGAGCGTGTCCGCCCCACTTGTGTCTCTACCCCCCGCCCACCTGGGCCCTGCCTGCTCCGTGCTGCCCCCAGCCCCACTGCGCTGCCCCGCAGGCTGCAGGGCTGGAGCAGCTTCTGCGCTGCGCTCCCGGCCATGGCCATGGCCTGTGTGCAAACCTGCGGGGGAGGGGCGCTGCCTTCCCTCTCCAGCTCTGCAAGGGGAATGTGAAGCGGCTGTTCCTGCGGGAGCGGGGCACTGGGTTCCCTCCCCGGCTCTGCGAGGGGACTGGGGAGCGGCCGTTCCTGCGGGGGCGGGGCGCTGCCTTCCTCTGCGAGGGGACAGTGGAGACACCATTCCAGCGGGGACGGGCCGCTGCTTTACTCTCCACCTCTGCCAGGAGACTTTGGAGAGGCTGTTCCAATGGGGGCGGGGCACTGCCTTCCCTCCCCAGCTCTGCCAGAGGACTGGGCAGCAGCAGTTCGAGCAGGGGCAGGGCACTTGGTTGTCTCCCCGGCTCTGCAAGGGGACTGGAGAGCGGCCGTTCCTGGGCGCGTGGGGCGCTAGGTTCCTTCCTACCTCTGCGACGGGAGTGGGGAGCAGCCGTTACTGTGCGGGCAGGGCACTGGGTTCCCTCCTCAGCTCTGCCAGGAGACTGGGGAGCAGCCATTCCTGCGAGATTAGGGCGCTACCTTCCCTCCCCAGCTCTGCCAGGGGACTGGGGATCGGCCGTTCCTGCAGGGGTGGAGCGCTGCATTCCCCTCCCAGCTCTGCCAGGGGACTGGGGAGTGACCGTTTGTGCCGGCGCGGGGCTTCCCTCCCCAGCTCTGGGAAGGGAGCAGGGAGTGGCGGTTCGAGCGGGAGAGGGGCGTTGCCTTCCGTCCCCAGCCCTGGGAGGGGCCTGCGGAGTGGCAGTTCCAGTAAGGGCGGGGCGCTGGCTTCCCTCCCCAGCTCTGAGAGGGGCTTGGGGTGGGGCCGCTCAAGTGGGGGCAGGGCGCTGGCTTCCCTCCCCAGCTGTGGGAGAGGCCGGGGAAGTGGCGGTTCGAGTGGGGGCAGGCAGCAAGCTCCTTGCTTTAGTCACAGCCTCAGAGCCAGCCTGAGCCCCCTCTCCGGTGTGCAGGGGGGGTGAGGAGCATCTCTCCCTCCTGGGGACCTTCACCCAGGTCCCACAGCCCCTCATCATCTGCGGCTGCACCACCACAGTTCTCTCTGTCCCAGGGTCTCTCCACCCCATGCATGTTTCCCCACTGACCCTTGGGCAGCCCCCTATGTCTCTCTGCTCCACCATCCCCAGTCCATGCTGCTGCTGCTTCTCCTGCAGCTTTTCCTCAGGCTCTTGCTCTCACGATCCTCTCGCACTCTCAGGCTCTGCTCCCATCCCATATGTCTTCGATCCCCTGATGGGGAACCCGATCGTGAAAACCATCGTCTGGTTGGGGACCAGACTCTCGGGGATGTCTGGCTGCTGCTCCAGCTGCTCCCAGATCCTTTTGTAGCCCCATCTGGGTCAGGAATCTGCTCCTCAGACGTGTCCTTCCCTTCCCACTCACGATTAACTGTGCCTTGGTGAACTTCCCCGTGCGTAACCCTCTTTGTGTACAGGATAACAATGTCCTTCTCAAGGAGATGGTGATAGGCCATCACTTCACCGTTCCCAAGTGGCTCTGGACTGACAGGCCTGTGTGCTCTTGGCTCCCCCGTGGTTTCCAGGAAGAACCCCTGGTGTGCCAGCCCTTTTCGTGGTCAGCACCTCTTTGCCAGGGTCGAGCTGCAGACTCCTCCACCCCTGGGACTGCTCCTGCCATCCCCAGGGGAACCCTGCTACTGCAAAAATCCTCTCTCCCAGGGCAGAGCGGCAAGCTCCTCCGCCCCTGAGACTGCTGGCTGCAATCCTCAGGGGGACCCTGTTACTCCAACAATCCTTCTCGCTGGTCACACACTCCCAGAGGTTAACCGCTCCCTGAAACCGTCCCTCTCTGAGCCTTCAGCACGCCTGGTTCTTATTATCCCTCCTTTGTTTTACTGCTCCCCAGTCACTTACTGCAAGCAGAGCCATTCACGGGGTGCAGTACATCCCACCACTGCCACCAGTTGTCACGGAGACCATGGGCGATGCTCTGGAACTGCTCCCCACAAAACCAGTCAGGACTTTGAGGAGCCTCCTCTCCCTTGGAGCAGAAATTTTTAGGGCAAGAAGCTCACACGTCTTCACCTCCTGGGTCTCTCCTTGGAGCATTCAGCATCCTCTGACCCTCCGTGCGCTTCCCACAGCGAGTCCACCCAGGCAGGGTCCATTCTGGGGGGGTATCAATGTTCTTTCCCCACTTTGAACTTTAGCGTCCAAGAAGTCGGGACCTGCATGATCACTTTTAATCTTTATTACCAGCTTAAATTTGGTACGCTGCCACCAACCAAAAATATGGTGTTTGGCACACTTCCTGTTCCCCCAAAGCCTTCCCTGGGGAATCCAAGACCCAAACCCCTTGGATCTGAACACAAGGAGAAACTAGCCTTCCCTCCCCTCTTTTTCCCCCCAGACTTTCCCCTCCCTGGGTTATCCTGAGAGGTTACACTGATCCAAACTCCTTGGATCTTAAAACAAAGAGGAATTAACCTCCCCACCCCCGTCCTTTACCCCCCACCAATCTCTGGTGCGTTCAGACCCAATCCCCTTGGGTCTTAAAACAAGGAAAAAAATCAATCAGGTTCTTAAAATAGAAAGCTTTTAATTAAAGAAATTATCTCTGTAAAATCAGGATGGAAAATGTTTTACAAGGTATTCAGATTTATATAGCCTAGAGGGACCTCCCCACCCGCTTAGCCTGAGATTCAAAGTTACAGCAAACAGAGGTAAAAATCCTTCCAGCAAAAGACACATTTACAAGTAAAGAAAACAATCATAAGATTGATCCATGTTTCCTGGCTATAATTACTACTTTGAAACATGAAAGACTGATTCAGAAAGATTGGAGAAAACCTGGTTGCACGTCTGGTCCCTCTTAGCCCCAAGAGCAAACAAAGAACAAAACAAACAGCACAACAAAGACTTTCTTCCACCGAGATTTGAAAGTATCTTGTCTCCCGATTGTTCCTCTGGTCAGGTGTCAGCCAGGTTCACTGAACTTCTTAACCCTTTACAGGTAAAAGAGACATTAACCCTTAACCATCTGTTTATGACAGGAGGAAAGCCAGCGCTCCCCCCCACCGCTGGAACCACCACTCCCCAGGCCCTTCCCAGAGCTGGGAACGGAAGTCTGTGCCCTGCCCCTGCTGGAACTGCCCCTCCCCTGTATCCTCCCAGAGTTGGGTTGGGAACCTAGCGCCCCTCCCCCTCTCGATCGGCCACTCCCCTGTCCCCTCCCAGAGCTGGTGAGGGAACACACCACCCCACCCCCGCTGGAACGGCCATTCCCGAGTCCCCCGACACAGCTAAGGAGGGAAGGCAGCGCCCCACCCCCGCAGGAACGGCTGCTACCTAGTACCCTTACAGAGCGGGGGAGGGAACCCAGAGCACTGACTCCGCAGGGAAGGCCGCTCCCCAGTCTCCTCGCAGAGCTGGGGAGGGAACACAGCACCACGCCTCCTTAGGAAAGGACACTCCCCAGTCCCCTGGCAGAGCTGGGGAGGGAAGAAAGCGCCCCGCCCCCACACGAACATCCGCTCCCCAGTGGCCTTGCAGATCTGCGGAGGGAAGGCAGCGCCCCTCCCCCGCTGGAACGGCCACTCACCAGTCCCCTGGCAGAGCTGGGAAGGGAACCCAGCACCCCGCCCCCGCTGGAAAGACAACATCCAAGTCCCCTCACAGAGCTGGGGAGGGGAACCCAGCGCCCCGCCTCCGCAGGGACAGCCGCTCCTCAGTCTCCTGGCAGAGCTGAGGAAGGAACCCAAAGCCTCGCCCCAGCAGGAACGGCCGCTTCCCGGTCCCCTCGCAGAGCTGGGGAAGGAAGGCAGCGCCCCGCCCCCGCAGGAACGGCCGCTCCCCAGTGTTGGTATCACTAGGCATAAATCTAAGCCTTAGTGAACCAAAGCTCCTCCATGTAGAACTCTACTTGATCTAGAAAGCTAGCAGCCGTGAAATTAAATGTGTAACAGTAAGTTATCAGTTGCAGCACAGCTAAAACCGGTCTAAAGCAGTAGTGATAAGGCCTGTGCACCTTTAGCAGAAGGACAAGGTAACTTGCAGAAGGAAAACTTACTAACGAGCTGCCGCGGCCAAGATTACTTAATGCACCTGCGCTTACCTAATTGGTACGGGGAGGAAGGAGGAGGAGGAGGGTGGGGGAAGAAAGAAGAAAGAGAAAAAAAAACATATAAAAGGGGAAAAGCTGCTTGTGTAGTGGTGCATGATTTGAGACGTTCGTCTCCTTGCACCACTTTGAGTTCCCAATAAACTTTGCTTGCTTCTCCACCCTGGTGTGTGTTCATTGGCACTTCACACTCTGGGCAACGAACCACTGTTGCTTGCCTTGGGCACCCTCTGTGTCGGCAACAGAAAGCATCGCCCCGACCTTTATAACAGTTCGAAAGGCGAAAACCCAGTAGATTCCTGGGGTACCTCCCTATATGCAAACAGCAGGTGAGGTAAGTACTTGTCCCAGTCCTGCGGATGCTGGTTCATAAATGTTTTTAGCATCATCTTCAGCGTCTCGTTGAATCTTTCCACCAACCCATTGGACTGGGGGTGATACGCTGAGGCCTGGCTGTGCCAGATCCAACATTTCTCCCACAAGCACCGGAGCAGGGTCGACATGAAGTTGGACCCCTGGTCCGTTAAGACTTCCTTGGGGAACCCCACCCGGCTGAAAATGGTCAGCAGCGCATCTGCCACAGTGTCTGCTTCGATAGAGGACAAGGCCACCGCCTCGAGGTAGCGAGTGGCGAAATCTACCACCAAAATGAGGGATTTTTCTGCAACTCAGCCTGGAACTCAGCAGATGAGACAGGGATGGAGACATGCTCTCTCTCTAGCTGGCTTGTTCTGAGGCCGCAGCCTTTCTGAGCCGTGTCCTTGGGCGTTCTCCTTGGGACGGGATTCTCCCTATTACCTCTTTGGGAGGTCCCAGGATGAGACTCTCTCTGCACTGCTGTGGGCCTGTTCCTTTGGGACTCCTCCCTGCCACCTCCCGACTGGATCTTCACAAACTCATCAGCCAGCCGCCATGTATGTTGTGGGTCCTCTGGTTTTTGGTCCCTCAACCACAGCCTCAGGTCGGATGGGTACTGCTCATACAGTTGCTCCAGTCCTAGCAGTTTAACCAGGTCCCCCTTCATCTGGGCCCCACTGGCCCACTTGCTGGTTTATCCCTCCATGCGGACGGCTAGTAGCAGGTATGAGACCTCAGGGGTTTTATATGGACCCCGGAAACTCTGTCGGTATATCTCAGGAGTCAACCTGAACCCGCGCAGCAGGGCCTGTTTGAATAGCTCGTAGTTCCGTTTCTCAGCATCTCCCAATTGGCGGTACAATGCCATGGCCTTGGGGTCCTGTAAGGGAGTGAGAACTTAGACTCATAGACTCATAGACTCATAGGTCAGAAGGGACCAATCTGACCATCTAGTCTGACCTCCTGCACAAGGCAGGCCACAGAACCCCACCCATCCAATTTTATAACAACCCCTATCCCAGGACCGAGTTATTGAAATCCTCAAAATTGGTTTGAAGACCTCAAGCTGCAGAGAAACCACCAGCAAGTGACCCGTGCCCCACGCTGCAGGGGAAGGCGAAAAACCTCCAGGGCACCTGCCAATCCGCCCTGGAGGAAAATTCCTTCCCGACCCCAAATATGGCAATCAGCTAAACCCTGAGCATGTGGGCAAGAGTCACCAGCTAGCACCCAAGAAGGAATTCTCTGCAGCAACTCAGTACCCATCGCATCCAACATCTCCCCGCAGACCATTGAGCAGACCTGTCTGGTGGTAATTCAAGATCAATTGCCCAAATTAACGATCCTATCATAACATCCCCTCCATATACTTATCAAGCTTTGTCTTAAAGCCAGGAAAGTCTTTTGCCCCTACTACTTCCCTCGGAAGGCTGTTCCAGAACTTCACTCCCCTAATGGTCAGAAACCTTCGTCTAATTTCAAGTCTAAACTTCCTAATATCCAGTTTATACCCATGCGTCCTCGTGTCTACATTAGTACTAAACTTAAATAATTCCTCTCCCTCCCTAACGTTAACCCCCTTGATATATTTATATAGAGCGAGCATATCCCCCCTCAGCCTTCTTTTGGCCAGGCTAAACAAGCCAAGCTCTTTGAGTCTCCTTTCATAAGGCAGTTTTTCCATTCCTCGGATCATCCTTGTAGCCCGTCTCTGAACCTGTTCCAGTTTGAATTCATCCTTCTTGAACATGGGACACCAGAACTGCACACAGTATTCCAGATGGGGTCTCACCAACTCCTTATATAACGGTACTAACACCTCCTTATCCTTGCAGGAAATACCCCGCCTGATGCATCCCAAAATCGCATTTGCTTTTTTAACAGCCGTATCACATTGGTGACTCATAGTCATCCTGCTATCAACCAGTACCCCAAGGTCCTTCTCCTCCTCCGTCACTTCCAACTGATGCGCCCCCAACGTATATCCAAAATTCTTATTATTAATTCCTAAATGCATGACCTTGCACTTTTCACTATTGTATTTCATCCTATTTCTATTACTCCAGTATACAAGGTGGTTCAGATCTTCCTGAATAGTATCCCTGTCCTTCTCCGTGTTAGCAATACCCCCCAGCTTTGTGTCATCCGCAAACTTTATTAGCACATTCCCGCTCTTTGTGCCAAGGTCAGTAATAAAAAGGTTAAATAAGATCGGTCCCAAAACCGATCCTTGAGGGACTCCACTGGTGACCTCCTTCCAGCCTGACAGTTCACCTTTCAATACGACCCGCTGGAGTCTCCCCTTTAACCAGTTCCTTATCCACCTTACAACTTTCATATTCACTCCCATCTTTTCCAATTTAACTAACAGCTCCCCGTGCGGAACCGTGTCGAATGCCTTACTGAAATCTAGGTAAATTATATCTACCGCATTTCCTTTATCTAAGTAATCCGTCACCTTCTCAAAGAAGGAGATCAGATTGGTTTGGCACGATCTACCTTTAGTAAATCCGTGTTGCAATTCGTCACAATTACCATTGACCTCTATGTCCTTAACTACTTTCTCCCTTAAAATTTTTTCCAAGACCTTACATACTACAGACGTCAAGCTAACAGGCCTATAATTACCCGGATCACTCTTATTCCCTTTCTTAAAAATAGGAACTACATTAGCAATCCTCCAGTCATATGGCACAACCCCCGAGTTTATTGATTGCTTAAAAATTCTCGCTAACGGGCTCGCAATTTCACGCGCCAGTTCCTTTAATATCCTCGGATGGAGATTGTCCGGGCCCTCTGACTTCGTCCCATTGAGCTGTTCAAGTACGGCCTCTACCTCAGTTGCGGTAATATCCACTTCCATATCCACATTCCCGTTTATCATCCCTCCATCATCGCAAGGTTCCTCACTAGTCTTATTAAAAACTGAGGCAAAGTACTGGTTTAGATGTTGGGCCATGCCTAGGTTATCCTTGACCTCCATTCCATCCTCAGTGTATAGCGGCCCCACTTCTTCTTTCTTTGTTTTCTTCTTATTTATGTGGCTGTAGAACCTTTTACTATTGGTTTTGATTCCCTTTGCAAGTTCCAGTTCAATGTGGCTTTTAGCCTTCCTCACTTTATCCCTACATGTTCTGACCTCAGCAAGGTAGCTTTCCTTACTGATCCTGCCTTCCTTCCACTCCCTGTAAGTTTTCTGCTTTTGTCTAATCCCCTCTCTGAGTTGCTTGCTCATCCAGTTTGGCCTACAACTCCTGCCCATGGTTTTTTTCCCCCTTTCTCGGGATGCAGGCTTCCGACAGTCTCCGCAGCTGTGACTTAAAGTAATTCCAGGCCTCCTCCACATTTAAATCCACTAATTCCTCCGTCCAATCCACTTCCCTAACTAATTTCCTTAACTCTTTAAAATTAGCCCTCAAGAAGTCAAAAACCCTAATCCCAGATCTACATTTGTTTATCCTTCCGTCTAGTTTGAACTGAATCAGCTCATGATCACTTGAACCAAGGTTGTCCCCTACTACCATTTCTTCTATGAGGTCCTCACTGCTCACCAACACCAAATCTAAAATGGCATCCCCTCTTGTAGGTGCTTCAACTACTTGATGAAGAAATCCATCCGCTATCACGTCCAGAAAAATCTGACCTCTATTATTCTTGCAAGTACTCGTCCTCCAGTCTATATCCGGGAAGTTGAAGTCCCCCATAATCACACATTTCCCCTTTGTGTTTACTTCATTGAAGACATTAAAGAGGTCTCTATCCATATCCCAATCTGATCCCGGCGGTCTGTAGCACACCCCAAGCACTATCTCAGGGGAAGCTCTAGTTGCTTTTTTACCCAGTGTGATTTTTGCCCAGACAGACTCTGTCTTATTCATTCCATCGCTTCTTATTTCGCTACATTTAATTTCATCATTGATGTACAAGGCTACTCCACCACCTTTGCCTTTCTTCCTGTCTTTTCTAAACAGCACATAGCCTTCAATACCCGTGCTCCAGTCATGAGTACTATTCCACCAGGTTTCGGTAATCCCTATAATATCCGGCTTCACTTCCTGCACTAGTAACTCCAGTTCCTCCATCTTCTTACCTAGGCTCCTCGCATTAGTGTACAGACCTTTTAATTTTCGGCGTTTGGTGTCAGTGACATTCTTTCCCCCGTTGTGCACAAACTTTCTACCATCAGCATCACCTGTTACTCCGGTTTCTACTCCACTATTCCTCCTTGGATCAAATCTTGGGGCCACAAGGGTATCCCCGCTCACTTTGTTTACTTCCCTCTCCAGGTTATATTCTGGTGTGGAGATCTCCCGAACATCTCCCAACCATCTCCCCCAACTTCCTAGTTTAAAGCCCTCTTGATGAGGTCGGCGAGCCTCCATCCTAGAATTCTATTTCCCTCCTTGCTGAGATGAAGTCCATCCTGAGCGAACAGTTGTCTATCTGTAAATGCTTCCCAGTGACTGTACATCCCAAAGCCCTCCTTGTAACACCACTCCCTGAGCCATCTGTTGATCGCCATAATCTTGTCACTTCTTCATCGCCCCACTCTAGGAACCGGCAGAATCCCACTGAAGATCACCTGAGCCTCGATGTCTTTAAGTCTCTTCCCCAGTCTGGCATAGTCCTCCTTGATACAGTCCAGCGAGTAACTAGCCGTGTCATTCGTTCCCACATGAAGGATGATCAACGGATTCTTTCCCGCTCCCGCTAAGATCGTATTCAGCCTCAAGTCCACATCCTGTATCTTAGCCCCTGGCAGACAGCACACTCTTCTGTTCTCCCGATCAGGTCTAGTTACAGGCCTGTCTAGTCTTCTCAGTAAAGAGTCTCCAATCACGTAGACTTGCCTTTTCCTGGCGACAGTGCGATTCTCCGGTCTATCCCCCACAGCAGCTGGCCGCGATTCCTCTCGATTTGTATTCGCCCTTACAATCCTCCTAGGGCTCGTACTTGATGTCGCCTCCATTGACTGCTCCCCTCCTTCTGCAGGACTAGCTGCTTGCCTCTTCTTCCTCGCCCTTTCTCCTTCAGCAGCCTGCAGTGTTCCATCTTCATTTCCCAACTCAGCAAACCTGTTCCTGAGTTCTATTTGTCCATCGCTGGCCCGTCTTTTCCTCTGCCTGGTTCTCCTAGTGACATGCTTCCACCGTCCACTTTCCTCACCCAGCAGTCCCTCCTCAGAGTCCTTAGGTCCCGCTTCTGTCTGCTCGTCTGAGCTTGTCCCCTGTGCCTCATCATGTCTGTGTTCCATCATCTGCTCAAATCCCCTTCTAAACTCAGCCAGAGTTTCCACTTGCATCTCCAGTCCCCTTACCTTTTCCTCCAGCAGCTCTATCAGGCGGCACTTCATGCAGATGAAACTCCTTTCAGGTGCTCCCTCTAGGACCATGTACATGCCGCAGCTACCGCATCCAGTCATCCTCAGTGTGTCTGCACCTGCTGCCTCTGCCTCCATCGTAGCGCTGCAACTCTGTGCCTGGCAATCCACAGCTCACACCGCACCGCAGGCCACCGGCAAGTGCAGGGCTGCTGGCAGACCCCTGCCTCTTCCCTAGTCTGCCTTCTTGGTTCCTCTGCCTTGGTCTCCCCTGCAACCTCCCCCTGGAAACTCCCACTGAAACTCCCCTGTTAGCCGCTCTGTGTGCCGCTGCAGCTGACTGTGCCGCTGCCTGAGTGCCTGGCTCCTTATATAGGACCCCTAATCAGGTAAGCCCCGCCCCCAACTCAGGGCTCAGCCTCGCTCTCAGCACACAGCCCCTAGCAGCCTGCACACACACTCACTCACACACAAACACCACAAACTACAAAAACCACAAAAACCTGCTCCTCCAACAGCACTCCCACTGAAACTCCCCTGTTAGCCGCTCTGTTCGCCGCTCTGTGTGCCGCTGCAGCTGACTGTGCTGCTGCCTGAGTGCCTGGCTCCTTATATAGGACCCCTAATCAGGTAAGCCCCGCCCCCAACTCAGGGCTCCGTTGCTTCCTGCATGAGAACTGCTCCTATACCACACTCAGAGGCATCTGTGGTTACTAGGAATGGCTTGTCAAAGTCCAGGGCCCTGAGCACAGGGTCAGACATGAGCGTTGCCTTAAGTTGGGTAAAGGCCTTGTGACACTCATCAGTCCACTTAACTGCATTTGGCTGGGTCTTTTTGGTTAGGTCGGTCAGTGGGGCAGTGATTTGGCTGTAGTGTGGTACAAATTGCCCATAGTACTCGGCCAAGCCTAAGAAGGATTGAACCTGTTTCTTTGACTTTGGGACAGGCCACTTTTGGATAGCATCCACCTTGGCCTGTAGGGGATTTATGGTTCCTCGACCCACCTGGTGTCCCAGGTAAGTCATTCTGTTTTGGCCTATTTGACACTTTTTGGCCTTAACAGTTAGTCTGGCCTGCCTGATGCGCTCAAAGACCTTTTCCAGGTGTAGCAGGTGCTCGGGCCAGGAGCCTGAAAAAATGGCCACATCATCGAGGTAGGCAACAGCATATTCTCCCAGTCCTGCTAGTAGACCATCTACCAGCCTCTGGAAGGTGGCAGGTGCATTTCGCAGCCCGAAAGGAAGGACATTAAATTCATACACCCCCGCCTGGGTGACGAATGCTGACCTTTCCTTGGCAGGTTCGTCTAGCGGTACTTGCCAGTACCCCTTGGTTAAGTCTATTGTAGAGATGAACTGGGCACGTCCCAACTTCTCCAATAGCTCATCGGTGCGTGGCATTGGATAGTTGTCTGAACGAGTTACCGCATTTAGCTTACGGTAGTCCACACAAAAGTGTATTTCCCTATCTGGTTTGGGAACCAGAACCACTGGAGATGCCCATGCACTGGTAGATGAGCGGATTATACCCATCTGTAGCATGTTCTGGATCTCCCGTTGTATAGCAGCTTGGGCATGAGGAGACACCTGGTAGGGTGGGGTTCTAATTGGGTGAACATTACCTGTGTCAATGGAGTGGTATGCCCATTCAGTCCGTCCTGGGGTGGCTGAGAACAATGGGGCGAAGCTAGTGCACAGCTCCTTGATTTGTCGCCACTGCAGACGTTCCAGGGTGGTTGAGAGGTTCACCTCTTCCACGCCACCGTCTTTTTTCCCGTCGTAGTAGACACCTTCAGGCCACTCAGCATCATCTCCCTGGACTGTAAACTGACAAACCTGTAAGTCTCTGGAATAGAAAGGCTTGAGAGAATTAACGTGGTACACTCTGGGCTTTAGTGAGGAATTGGGAAATGCTATGAGGTAGTTCACAGTTCCCAGGCGCTCTTGGACCATGAATGGCCCTTCCCATGATGCTTCCATCTTATGGGCCTGTTGCACCTTCAAGACCATAACCTGGTTTCCTACCTTGAAGGAACGTTCTCTGGTATGTTTGTCATACCAGGCCATTTGCTCTTTCTGAGCATCTTTAGGTTTTCTTTAGCAAGGGCTAAAGAGTGTCGGAGGGTGTTTTGTAGGTTTCTTACAAAGTCCAGAATGTTAGTCCCTGGAGAAGGGGTAAACCCCTCCCATTGCTGCTTCACCAACTGTAATGGCCCCTTAACCTCGTGACCATACACAAGTTCAAACGGTGAAAACCCTAAACTGGGATGTGGTACAGCCCTGTAGGCAGCCAGCAACTGCTGGAACACTAGGTCCCAATTATTGGAGTGTTCGTTGACAAATTTACGTATCATGGCCCCCAAAGTTCCATTAAACCTTTCCACCAGGCCATTGGTTTGATGGTGGTACAGGGTGGCAACCCCATGAGTTTCCCACAGTTTTTGCATGGTCCCTGCCAGGAAATTAGATCCTGAATCTGTAAGGATGTCGGAGGGCCAACCTACCCTGGCAAAAATGTCTGTTAGGGCCTGACACACAGTGTTAGCCCTGGTGTTGCCTAGAGCTACTGCTTCCGGCCATCGAGTAGCAAAGTCCACGAAAATCAGTACGTACTGCTTTCCTCTGGGTGTCTTTTTTGGGAAAGGACCCAGAATATTTACAGCTACTCGCTGAAATGGGACCTCAATTATGGGGAGTGGCTGGAGAGGGGCCTTGACCTCGTTTTGGGGCTTTCCCACTCTTTGGCATACCTCACAAGACCAGACATACTTGGCAACATCCTTGCCCATCCCCTCCCAATGGAAAGACTTCCCCAATCTGTCTTTGGTTCTGTTCACCACAGCATGGCCACTGGGATGATCATGGGCTAAGCTTAAGAGCTTCCCCCGGTACTTAGTTGGAACCACCAACTGTTTTTGCGGCTGCCATTCTTCCTAGTGTCCACCAAAAAGAATCTCCTTGTATAAAAGTCTTTGGTCTATAACAAACCGGGATCGATTAGAAGAGCTGAGAGGCGGTGGGGTGCTCCGTTCCGCCGCCCAAGCTTTCTGAAGGCTGTCATCTGCTTTCTGCTCAGTCTGGAACTGTTCCCTTGAGGCTGGGGTCACCAGTTCTTCCTCAGACTGTGGACATGGGATTGGTCCCTCTGGAAGCAATGTAGGTGATGGGGTTGTTTCTGTTGCTGGTGAACTGCTCTCTGCTGGTGCACCAGTGGTTATTTCAGGCTCTGGCTGAGCCTCTTGGGTGTGGTTGTCAGCTGCTTCTGCCAGTTCAGGGTCGCTGGCGCCCTCTGGCGTTGGGGTTGGAGATGGATTTGCAAGCACTGTCGTCAGTGCTGGCACCGGTTCTGGTGCTGGCTGCTTTTCCAGTTCCTGGTCTGGGACTGGAAGCACTGTGGCTGTTTCAGTGGTTGGCATGGAATCCGGGTCCACTACCTCTGTCTGGGTCTCTGGTAACACAGACGGGGCGCCTGTGGACGGCTCAGGAACAGGAATGGGTCTGGAAGCTTGCCTGGTTTGGCTGCGTGTAACCATTCCCACTCTCTTGGCCCACTTCACCTGGTTGGCCAAGTCTTCCCCCAGTAGCATGGGGATGGAATAATTGTCATAGACTGCAAAAGTCTACATTCCTGACCAGCCTTTGTACTGGACAGGCAGTTCAGCTGTAGGCAAGTCTACAGCTTGTGACATGAAGGGGTAAATTGTCACTTGGGCCTTTGGGTTGATGAATTTGGGGTCTACGAAGGATTGGTGGATAGCTGACACTTGTGCCTCCATGTCTCTCCACGCAGTAACCTTCTTTCCGCCCACTCTCAAAGTTTCCCTTCGCTCCAAGGGTATTTGAGAGGCATCTGGGCCTGGGGATCTTTAGTGTGATGGTGGTGTAATGACTTGCACCCAGTTGGGGTTCTTTGGGCAGTTGGCCTTTATATGTCCCAGTTCATTACACTTAAAGCATCTTCCAGCTGACTGGTCACTGGGTCAAGATGGGTTACTGGAGACTGGTGAGGTGGAAGAATAGGGTGTCTGTGGCTTTCCTTGGGTTGTAGGTGGGGTCTTTGGTTGCCCTCGGTTGTAGGGTTTATTGTTGGTGTGCCCTCTGGGGTATTCGTTCCCCTTGACAGTAGCTTTCTTGCTTTCTGCCACTTCCATCCATCTGGCTCCAATCTCCCCCGCCTCGGTGAGATTTTTGGGTTTTCCATCTTGTATGTACCGTGTTATGTCCTCAGGAACACCATCCAAGAACTGCTCCATTTGTATGAGGAGGTGCAGTTCGTCTATGGATTTAACCTTGGTTCCTGATATCCAGGCCTCATAATTTTTCCCAACGTAGTAGGCGTGTCTGGGAAATGATACATCTGGTTTCCACTTTTGGGTTCTGAAACGCCGACGGGCATGATCCGGGGTTATCCCCATGCTGTATCTGGCCTTGGTTTGAAAAAGTTTATAGTCATTCATTTTCTCCTTAGGCATTTCAGCTGCCACCTCTGCTAAAGGTCCACTGAGCTGTGGCCTCAATTCTACCATGTACTGGTCTTCAGGGATGCTGTACCCAAGACAGGCTCTTTCAAAATTTTCTAAGAAGGCCTCAGTGTCATCACCTGCCTTTTAGGTGGGAAATTTCCTGTGCTGTGGAACAAGTATTGGCGCAGGGTTGTTAGGATTGGCTGTGTTTTGTTGCTTAGCCTTTTCTTATTCCATGGCCTGTCGGTGGGTCTCCCTCTGGAGTTCTATCTGTCTTCTGTAGGCTGCCTTTTCTTCTTCTTGTTTCCTTCTGTGGGCCACCTCTTCTTCTTCTAGTTTTCTTTTGTGGGCTGCCTCTCTGGCTGCTTTTTCTCATTTGTCGGGTGCCAGTTTGATGTTTTCTTCCTTTTCTTTCAGCTCCACCTCTTTTTCTCTTTTTTCCAGTTGCCGCCTGTGTTCTGCTTCTTTGATTTGTCCTTCGGCCTCCATTTTTGTCTTGGAAGGCATGATTCCTGTTTTCTTGTGTTGGGGTGCCCTCTGGTGTTTATTGTCTGAACTGCAGGCTCTCTGTTGCCTCCTGGGGTCTGCCTAGCAACAGTGCCTTTTTCCCTTTCTTCCTCTAGCTAATCTTTTAAATGTAAAGTAAACCAGAAAAACCACTTTATTTGCATGTGTATTGTGCTGGGTACTTAACTGTCAATCGGAGTGCTATTGTCTGACAAAAGACCCTTTTGTCACAGCTTAATGTTCCTTGCTTAATATGCAAGCTACTGCCAGGAGAGAACAGAAAAAAAAATTCTCTCTGATTCCTTTTAAAACCAAACCCTCTCTGCTTAAAAGCCTCTAGCAGAGAAAAGTAAAATATAATATTCCTACTGGCTTCTGGATTCTATCTATCCCACCACTGCCCACCATATCATAACATTTTTTCCTAGATCTGGACCTTAGCATCCAAAATATGAGTGTTAGTATGAAAACCTCCAAGATTAGTTACCAGTTTGGACCTGATAACGCTGCCACCAGCCAGGGATTTATACAGTGCCTAGCTCACTGTGGTCTCCCCAAAACCTTCCCTGGGGGACCCAAGACTCAGATGCCTTGAGTCTTACAACAAAGGGAAATAACCCCCTCTCCTTATTACTTCCTCCCAGGCTCCCCTCCCTGGACGACCCTAGGAGATTCCCTGCTTCCAGTCCTGGAAACATAAGTACCGAGAGGTCTAATCTCCCCCCCCACGCTTCACCCAGAGAGTATGCAAAGTCAGGCTAGTAAATCTAACACAAAGAGATTTCCCTCTCCCTTCGTCCCTTAGCGTTAACCAGTGAAAAAACTCAAACAAGTCTTAAAAAGAAAGCTTTATATAAAAAGACAGAAAAGGACATAAAAATGGTCTCTCTGTATTAAGGTGACAAATACAGGGTCATTTGCTTAAAAGAAAAAAAATGAATAAACAGCCTTATCCAAAAAGAATACAATTTAAACATTCCAGCAACTACACACATGTAAATACAAAAAAACCCAATATAAACCTATTGTCTTACTATCTTTGTACTTACAACTTGGAAACAGAAGATTAGAAAGCTTGGAGATAGAGAGAGATCACTCTCATAGCCGAGAGGGCACAGACACAAGACAAAGAACAAAGAACTCACACCCCAAAACTTCCCTCCACCCAGATTTGAAAAAGTCTTGTTTCCTGATTGGTCCTCTGGTCAGGTGTTTCAGGTTACTCCTTTCCAGGTGAAAGAGACATTAACCCTTATGTATCAGTGTCTGTCTTTTCCAAAGAAGTGCCTGGAGGGTCTTTTCTTCTGTGACCACGTGGCGTAATGGATAAGGCATCTGACTTGGGATTGAGGGTTTGAGTCCCTTTGTGGTTGTGCTGGTGCAGTTTTACCTTTGGGCTAAAAGTCCTGCTCTATTCAGGGCTGGAACCTCTTCTTGGCGGCTCAGGCCAATGCTCTGGCTTCAGCGAGAGCCCCGGGAAGGAGTTGGGGGATGGGCATCACAAAGGCTGGGGCAGAAGTCCCGGGTACTTCCAGTCTAGCCTTTGCCCTTCCTGACTTGCCAAAGAAAATGGGCGGTTGCCCGGGCTAGTGTGTAGAGCAGTTTCCCTCTTCCAAATGTGTGCCTGTCCCTGTGTTTGAGGGGGTTTGTTATATAGCACCTTGGGAGCCTGGGTGTTTCTCTGCTTCTCGCCAGCTGGGGAAAAGCCTCTTGGGGAAAAATCTCCTGCCCCACTGCAAAAGTGAGCACCTTGAGTGGGAACAGACGGAGGCCACACCAGGGGGCTGGCCCTGCTTTCCTACCATCTTGTGATGTTGGCCACAGAGCATCAGCAGCTGCCCCGTGTGCTGGTGACCTTCAGTGGGTGTTTGGCATGGCAGGGAACAGGCTGGCTGGGTGTTTTTGTGCCTCTCTGAAGGCCACACATAGGCATGGCCCAGCCGTCCTCTAGCCCTGACCTCAGTTGCTTTGGGGCTTTTAAGCCTTCCCTTAGAGCTGTTAGCACCAGCTGCCTCTGCTCTAGGTGCCCAGAGGAGGAGAGGTGTGTGGGGTCACTTTTACAGATGCCCCTTCCCTGGTACTGCCATTGCTCAGCTGCACAGAGGAGTTTTCATTCCCAATTCCTGCCTAGCAGCCCTCTGGCACCATTCCTGAGGGCTACCCTGCTTCACTTTCTTCCTACCATGTTGGGAAAGACAGTTCTCATTATTAAAGGGCAGGTGGGCCAACTAGGGGTTAGAAGCCTGTTCTATGTTTTCCTACTGCAGAGCCCAAGCTAAGTAATTTATCTTGGGTGCAAGCACTGCTGTGCTCCCAGAAAACAAGCCACCCCTGCACAAAGAGGAATGACAGGTCCTGCCAAAGCCTGGGATTGAACCAGGGACCTTTAGATTTTCAGTCTAATGCTCTCCCAACTGAGCTACTTCAGCAGCTGTAGGCTAGCATTTTGGCCTGTTGCTTCTCTGTCTGGGATGTTTTTGTCAGCAGTTGCAGACACCGCAGGAACCCAGTGCCCTTAGCTGTGGTGAGTAAGAAGTGTCTGTTGGCTGACAGGGTCTGTCCCCCAGGAGCTGGAACAGCAGCTACCACCTCCCCCTCGGCTCCAGACTGTGGGAAATGCTCATTGCCTGGCTGCATGGGCGGATGCTGGTCTGTGCTCTGGAGAGCGTCTCTATTGCTCTGTCAGCCCCCCATCTTCACTGAGCCAGTCTGGTAAGATCCCAAGTAACCTCTCCGGCCTGGCAGCTGAGAGTCTGTGCAGACATCAGCCCCCCTGCCAGGCCCACTGGCGGCAGCAGCGCCAGCCCCCCCAGCACCACAGGGGCAGTCAATGCACTTCCTGTGGGTAAATGGCTCCTTGGCGTCCAGCTGCTAGAGTGAGAGCCAGGAGAGAGCAGTGTCTGGCTCACCTTGGGGGAGAGAAGAGACCTGATGAGTGCGGCTCTCCCTCAGCCTCCTCCGCAATGCTGGTCAGTTGTATTGTCACTGTGATAGTCAGTGCTTCCCTTCTGGGCCGGCCCTAGAGGGGTCTGAGATCTGGGACAAATCCCCCCTTTCCTCCCCAGGCCCTGCCCCCACTCCACCCCTTCCCTCAAGCCCCCACCCTGTCACATCCCATCTCTTCTCTTCCTGCACCTTCCTGCCCCATTCCTCTCCCACCTCCACCTCTTCCCGTCCCTGCTCCTTCCCCTCCCCACCCAGTGCCTCCTGAACCCCACTGAACAGCTGATCACTGGCAAGTGGGAGGCACTGAAAGGGAAGAGGAGGAGCTTGTCAGCAAGGCCTGTAGTGTGTATAGGGGGGAGGTGGCTGTCAGTGGGCACCGAGCACCTATTTTTTCTCTATTGGTTCTGCAGCCCCATAGCTCCCCTGGAGTCACTGACATGGCTTCCTTCGCACTCTAGAGAGAGGAGCAGAACTAGGGCTATGGCTGATCTATGGGGCACCAGGTGAATGCCAGAGGCTTCAGGTGCTGAGAGTTTGCCTGACCCCTCAGGGACACAGTGTGAGGTGGTGCCCCAGGGATCTCTATGAAAGGAGCAGAACAGGATTTACTTGCGGTGGGGAGAGAATTGAGAGTGTCTCAGGGGATTGTACAGAGATGTTGCCTGGGTAAGAGACTGGCTAAAACACAGGCCTCACTGGGAGCAGGATTCAAAGCTGCACAGGGGAACCCTATTGGATTTTAACTCCCACACCTTAACCACTCAGCCATCAGGGGAAAAAAATGCCCCAATGCCAGAGAAACTGGTAAGGAATCACAATGACCAGGTGTGAAGTCATCTGAACTACAGAATTCCCGCCGCAAACCTGGCTCCCAAAGCATGGGGGGGATTTGCGGTTTGTTCTCTTTGCTTAGCCATGTGCAGTCGCACAGAGAGCGCGTTTAAAAGTCTCCCCTCTTGCAGAGCAGGAATGGGAAATGATTCTCAACTTGAAGCCTGATGTAGGGTGACCAGACGTCCCGATTTTATCGGGACTGTCTCTATATTTGCTTGTTTGTCCCACGTCCCGACCGATGTTTGGTCTGGACCCTGGACAAACAAATAACTTTGTCCTCTGCTCTGGCACACAGGCATAGTCTGGAGGGATAATTGCCCCCCCCCAACTCTGCCCCCTCATTCCCCCATTGGATCCCTCCCCAAATCCCGGCCCTGGCCCTGCCCCCAGCCCCACCCCCTCACTGCCCCATTGGATCCCTCCCCAAATCCTCGCCCTGGCCCTGCCTCTTCCCCAAGCACGCGGCATTCTTCCTCCCTCCCAGGTTTGCACACAGGCCATGGCCGTGGCCGGGAACGCAGCACGGAAGCTGCTCTAGCCCTGCAGCCTGAGGGGCAGCACAGTGCAGGGCCGCCCGGGGGGGGGCAAGAGGGGCAATTTGCCCCAGGCTCCGGGCTCCGCAAGGGCCCCCACGAGAGTTTTTCGGGGCCCCTGGAGTGGGGTCCTTCACTTGCTCCAGGGGGCCCAGAAAACACTTGCGGGGCCGGACCCCAGAGCTTCTTCCGGTCCCGGTCTTTGCCAGCGGAGGGGTTCTTCTGCTCCAGGGGGAAGGACCCCCCGCCAGTGAATTACCGCCGAAGCGGGACCTGCCGCCGAAGTGCAACCTGGTCTTTGGCGGTAATTCAGCAGTGGGGAGCCCTTCCGTTCCGGGACCCGCCGCTGAAGTGCCCCGAAGACCTGCGGCAGGGGTCCCCCGCCACCGAATTACCGAAGAGCGGGCTGCACTTCGGTGGCGGGTCCCGCTTCGGCGGTAATTCGCCGGCGGAGGGCCCCCACCACGGGTCTTCGGGGCACTTCAGCAGTGGGTCCCAGAACGGAAGGGCCCCCCACCTCCGAACAGGGCCAGCTCTAGAATTTTGCCTCACGGGGGGCGCCCTGCCGCTTGCAGGTCCCGCGGCTCCGGTGGACCTCCCGCAGGCATGCCTGCGGATGCTCCACCGGAGCCACGGGACCAACGGACCCTCCGCAGGCACGCCTGCGGGAGGTCCACCGGAGCCGCCTGCCGCCGATGGCCCCAGGCCCCCGGCCCCCGGAATCCTGTGGGCGGCCCTGGCACAGTGGGGCTGGAGGCAGCACGGATCAGGCAGGGCCCAGGTGGGCAGGGGGCGGAGACACAAGTGGGGCGGACACACTCCTGCCTGGAGCTGCCTGGTTCACCCCTTGCCCGGGAGCTGCAGAAGGGGCCCAGATCATGGCTCGGCTGCAGAGCTCGGAGCCCAGGCTGGGCCCAGGAGGGAGGGGATGGAGGAGCTGGGGGTGTAGTGGGGGTTGGAGCCGAGAGTTGGTTGGAGATGGGGCTGTGCCACTGCCGCTTGGCGGTGGGGGGTCCTCCAGCTTTTTTTTTTTTTGCTCTGCCCCCTGCATCCCGATATTTCATCTTTGACATCTGGTCACCCTAGCCTGATATGAAGGAGGATGTCTGGACCAAGGGGCCAGGGACTGGCCTTTGCTAGAGAAACCACTGTCAAGTTTTAGCCAATTAGGACAAGTCAGCAAATAAGAACAACCGGAGGTATCAGTAACTGCTACAGGTTGCAAATTCCTACATGCAGCAGTTTCTGGCACTACACCTGCGCAGCTCCGCTCCCCGCTCTTCTCAGGTTCCTGCTCTCTCCTTAGCTCTGCTCCACTCTCGCCCAGGCAGTTCCAGCTCACATGGAGGATGGGACCCCCTGGCCTGGTGACTCCCTCATTACCCTGCCTGGCCTGTCAGTGCAGCTAACTTGGAGCTTTGGCCTCTCCCCATTGTCCCTGGGGACTGTCAGTCTCAGGGTCCTGATTTCCCATTGATCCTTCCCCCTTCTATTGGTGCTGGGAACTAGCCAACCAACCCCCGCACACACACACACTAAGTTTTAGTAAAGAGCCAAGAGCCCCCTTACACAAGCCAGCCCCATGAGGGTCATCGATGTGCAGAGAAGGCAGCACAAGCTGGTCCCATGGTGTAATGGGCAGCACTCAGGACTCTGAATCCTGTAATCTGAGTTCAAATCTCAGTGGGATCTTGTGTTGGCTTGTGGTCATAGGCGGCAGGTTATATACATTTGTGGTGCTCGGGCTCCAGCAATATTTGGAAATGGGTCTTTTCCCCTGGCCCTGTCTGGATTGGGCCCTGGCCCCTGCATGTCCCCTCTGCCACACTGCGTCCCTTTCTGACAAAAAGCAGTGTGCGTCTGTCCCCTGCTGCTGGAGTAGAGGGATATTGGGCAGAAGTGCTGTTTGCTGCCCCCGGGTCCTAGTGCCCACCCTCCAGTATGGCAAGGCAGGCTGCCCTGAGCCTCTCCAACGCCCTGAGCTCCCTCATCCTTAGCCCCATCTCTCTGCACCCTGATCCTCTGTCCCAGTCCTGAGGGCCCTCCTGCATCATGAATCTCTCATCCTCAGCCCCTCAGCTCTGCACTCCCTCCTATCCCCAAACTCCCTCCCAGAGTCTGCGCCTCTCACCCCTTCCTACCACCCCACCCCTTGCTGGAGCCTGCACCCGGCACCCAAACTCTATCCCAGAGCCTGCACCCTGCACCCCTCCTGCACCCTAATCCCCAGCCCAGGATCTGCACGCCAGACCTCCCCTCCCAGAGCCTTAGGCAGGTGGGGGTGGAGTTTGGGGGGCAGAGTTGGGGGCGGGTTCTGGACACCACCAAAATTTCTACAAACTTGCCACCCATGCTTGTGGTAAAGCCCCCAGAGCTCAACTTCCCTGTCTCCAGCTGTGTAAGAGTGAATCTTTCCCCTCCTGCTGGGTGACTCACACCTCCTACAGCCAGGTCTTTGGTTGGGATGGCCGCAATGGGTTAGGACTCTAGAACTAGTTACCCTGATAGTTGGGATTCTTGCTGCTGCACCTGATGTTCACAAGCTTGGCCCTTGTGCTTCCTACCACACTTTTCCTCTGGCCCACGTGGCGCTTGAAGAAAGGAGTGCCAGGGCTGGGATTAATAGTCAGGCCTTGGCAGGAGGGAGGAAGAGTCCTAGGCTGGAGCCCCACACACCTTCCCTCCTCCGGGCACCTAGAGCAGAGGCAGCCCAGCTCTGTCCGCTGGATACCTCAGCAGAGTAGGTGAGTTCTGTCCGTTACAGCTATTCCCCTATTCCATTTTGTTTCCCCAGACTCCATTTTGTTTTCTGTTCTCCTGTGGCCGCCCTTCCCTGGCTGTTAAGTTGTTTACCAGGGCCACTGCCCTTCTCAAAGGGAGGGCCCCTTAAGTTGTTTAACAAGAGCCATTGCCCTTCTCAAAGGGATGGCCACTTGTGCTGCATGCTAAGTGGGACCACTGCCCTTTTCAAAGGGTTAGTCCTGTTATCACCTCGTTGAACCTGGGCTTGGTGTAGGGTAGGCAATGTCCAGAGCTGCAAGGCCTATTGTGGTTTTAAGATCCTGGGCATGAGTCATAGTCTCATGTGCTCTTGAGTCACCTATTGCACAGGACTATGTCCAGGCATGTCTCTGGGCTTACCTTCAGTTTTTCCCCTGTGCCCCTTCCCCTGTGACAGAGGGAGCCTATCAGGATTACTGGTGGGAAACTGCCCAAGTTTGCCTTTAAAACCAGACATTTTTGAAACACACCTCAGAAAGGTTCCTGCATTGCTGCCTGGTCTGATCAGCCAGGGGTTCTGGGGGGTCCTTTCTCCGCTCTCGTTTTATTTTTGAGCGTACCCCCGTTTTTTGAACGCCCCCCCCCCACGAAGAACGAATTGCTACCTGAGAGATCTCCTGATTATTGAGACTGTACCGAGCCCTCCTTGCCTCTTCTGATGTTGCTGCCGCTTCTGCCTTTGCTGCTGCCTTGGGGACTGGTAAGAATCCCTCTGTAAAACTTTCTATACTTTTATTTTATTATTTTAGCTGCTGGCTCTGTTTCCCCAGCACACAGACTCAAGCTAAACCTTGGTCTGTGTCTTAAAACCTCTCTTAAACTACAGGGCTCTTTGCCACTGCTAAGCTCTGCTCCTGTGGGCTTTGCCTTGGGGCTCTCTGCTTTCAGCTGTATCCACCGCTGTAGCCACCATCCCTTGGCTTCCTTGGGAGCTGGGTCCTGGATACATACCACTCTGCCCTCTGTAACCTCCCCATAGCATAAGGTGCACCATAGGTCTTGTTTTTTTTAATTTAATAAGTCATAGTTTGTTAAGATTGTAGAGCTTGTAAGTTTCTGTGATATTTGTTGTGTTGCCTAATTGTTGGTTAAGATAAGTTTAGAAAATCATTGCCTGGTTGTATTCTGTAGCTGCTTGTCATTTTATATAAGTTTGATTAAGTTAGGGGATAGATAAGGTTTTTACTATTTGAATTTGTCTTCCCACTGCCCCAATCCCCCCCCCGAGCTCCCCAGTCACTCATTGCAGTCTCTCTGCTGTTTAAACTTGCAGCCTGTCTGCTCTCTGTGTCTCCCTGAGTTTAAATCTCCCTCTGTAGCGCCTCTATCTTTGGTTTCTGCTCCACCACGTGCTCCTCTTCCCCCATCCCCTAACCTCATTCCTCTACCACTGCCTTTCTCTCTCTCTCTCTCTCTCTTTTAATCCCTTCCCCCACGTGTTCACCCCGCTCCTACTGCTGCCAAACCTCAATTGTATTACTGAAGTCTAGCATAAAACCCCATTGGTTACCCTTTTCCTCTCTCACATACCTCACATTTTATATTTACACCACTGTGACACATTTTTTACCTAGAGTTGTTGGTTATTTAACACATTTTACCCATAACTGTTAGTTGGTTATATGCTGCTGTGACACACCGTTTACCTAGAAATTGTTAGCTACCTGTTACATTTATACTTCAGTGTTAGTTGGTTACCAACTGTATTGTACCCCACTGTATTGTACCTCACTATTGAAACCCCCTATATTATACTAAAAGAACTCCCTCCCCAATTGCCTACCTTAACAAACCCCATACCCCTCACTATTAAATTTTCCCTGTTTTTGCATTTTCTTAATAAAGTTTATTTTGCACCCCACCTGTGTGGTAATTGCTCCCCAAGATCCCATATACCTGCAGGCAGGGACAAGTTCATGTAAATACAGTCTGGTCCCAAAGCCTCCTCCCAACCCTGGTCATCACTAGCTGCCAGGGGAGAGCTCATTCACACCTCGCTTACAAATCATCATTTGAAATTCTAAGGTTGGCCAACACTGCCGAAGCCAATGCACCAACATTGTCAGCAAACACAACAGCTGGGTGAGGAAACCTGGCTTTGTCCAGACTTTCCAAACCTATTTTACTTTCTCAGGTACAAGTAGTTTTCATACGTTGTATCTGTTTTTAAAGTGTGTGTTAATGTTTCAATTTCCATTCAAATTTGCAACCAATGACAACATTGTCAGTGCTGCATGTAACTACCTGACCACTGACGGAGGGGGTGTTGGGGAAATTCGGGGAAGGGGGTGCACAGCCCCCTGGCTGGGGGGCATATAGGGAATGCCCAGTTTCACTGAATTGAGTCTCCTACTGCAGCACCTCAGTAGGTTACATCAGAGAGGAGCTGCAGTGTCTAGGCAGTGGGATGCCTGTGCCTTTAAGAGCCCAGCCCTGGGAAGCCCATGCTGAGAGGTGCTGCCTGTGAGAGGGGAAATAAAAAACCCTTCTGCTCCCCCCACACATGTTTGCAAACACTGGAATCTCAGCCCACCGGGATAACTGTTACCCCTCGGCCCCTGCCTGTGCCAGGGTTTAACCCTCTGGCAACGCCTCCCTCTGGGCTTAACTCCGGCTCCTTCCCCCCTCCCTGACTTTGCCTTCAGTCCCTCTCCTAACTCTGCCTCCAGCTGCTTGACCCCCGACCAGTCAATTTCCACCCCCTGCTCAGACCCTGGCCACCCCCTCCTCTGATTTGCCCCCCTTTGCCCATTTTTAATCCCTGTAAAAAGTAAAGTGTGCTGAGTCCCATTCACTGGAGGGAGGGCTAGGCGCCTGGCCCCTGCCTGCCCAGTGCTCAAAGTGCCCCATGATCTTATGGATATTTGCTGAGTGCTGCAGGGTCACCCGAAGGGGGAGAGAGGCATGGTTAGGTGGTGATGCAGCCAAGGGTGCCTCACTCAACACTGAAATGCAGCCACCTCTGGGGTGACTTACACAACTAAGCAAATTAATTTGGAACAAGAAAGGCACTGAAAGGACCGAGGCAGCTGCAGGAGGTGGAGAAAACCAGAAAAAGCAAGAGCCCTGGATCCCAGCCCTGCCCCTCCCCCCTCTACCCCCTAACTTCCACTCCCCTCCCACATTTGAGGGGAGAACCCAAGAGTCCTGGTCCCCAGCCTTGCCCACCCCCATATTTCGATATGGCTCCATCCAACAGCTGCCCCCACAATTGCAGGGTAGTGCCATGGGGCACACCGGGGCCTGCCTATTTGCACAGGATGGGGAGAGACGATGCTAAGGGAGAAGCAAGCAGCAGACAGCTCCCATGACAGAGAAAGAAATGCTAGGGGGTGCTATGCTGCAATGAGTGAAGGAGGTTGGCAGGGAATGGGAGGATCTTCCCTCACAGCAGGTGTGTCTGTCTCCCTCCCAATTCCTCCCCAGCCCTACCCCAGCCCAGGCTAATCCCGGCCCAGCTGCCAGGGTTAAATTTGGCCTGGATTCTCCAGCTGCTGGGGATGGGGCGTGGGGCTAGGAAGCATGAACCTCTACTCCCCCTTCCCCAGACACAGTTGCATGGGCACAGACCAAAGGAGCCTGCAGCACTGCTGCCTAGAGGAAACTGAGGCACCAGCCACTAACAGACACATCATGGCTCTCCTCATCCTCATCCTCTTTTCCATATACAACCTGGCCAGGCGAGAGGGTGGTAAACTCAGGGCAGTTGCATAGTTAACCTGTGGAATTCATTGTGAAGGCCAAGACTATAACAGGGTTCAAAAAAGAACTAGATAAGTTTATGGTGGATAGATCCATCAAGGGCTCTTAGCCAGGGTGGGCAGGGATGGTGCCTGTAGCCTCTGTTTGCCAGAAGCTGGGAATGGGCAATAGGGGATGGATCACTTGATGATTCCCTGCTCTGTTCATTCCCTCTGGGGCACCTGGCAGTGGCCACTGTCAGAAGACAGGAGGATACTGGGCTAGATGGACTTTGCGTCTGAACCAGTCTGGCCGTTCTTATGTCTCCCTTGGAGCAGCAGTGACACCCAGTGGGCAGTCAGAGTAATGCACAGAAGGTGTTTTGCTTGGCGCAGCAGTGACACCCAGTGGCCAATCAGGATAACACACAGAGTATGTATCCCTTGGATCAGCAGTGACACCTCATGGTCATTCCAGGTAATGCACAGAAGGTGTTTCCCTTGATACAGCAGTGACACCCACTGGTCAGGTGGCATAATGCACAGCATGTGTCTGCCCTCTACAAGCAGTGACACCCACGGACCAGTAACGATAAGGCACACAGTGTGTTTCCCACCAATCTGGGTAAGGCACCGAGCATGTTTCCCATGGAGCAGCAGTGACACCCAGTGACCAGCAGGGGTGGCATCAGAGTCTTCTCCTTTAGTGAGGGACCGAGATGGGCTAGACAAAAAAAATTGGGGGCCTGTGCCCCCCATCACCTGGCCCCACCCTTCACGGGGGCCGTGCCTCTGCTCCTTCTCAGTTAAAGGCCAGGCTCATCTCCTCTCCCCCCGGCTAGGGTTTACAGCAACACAAACTTTATTAAAATAAAATAATAAACAGGGTTTACTTTAAATATTCTAAATCTGTCCAAATTTTAGTACTGAATCCAAAGTTTTCTTAAAGATACCATCAATAACCAAAACCTAAATGAAAATTGAAACCAAAAACAAGGCTTAATTTAAAACCCAAACATTAAGAAAAACTTTGTTTGTAAAAATAAAAACTAACAAATGCTGTAAATTAATAATTTCAACATTTTATCTAAAAAGTGTGCTACAGCAGAATGATAAAATAACATCAAATAAATAAGCATGACCACTAAAACCTCCTATAAAGGAATTGAATCCTTGAATACTGGTCAAATCTATAAAATATGCTGAACTATGTCAAAACTGGTGTTGCAGGTCAGCCATTCAAATCCAGAAAATGTCAATTAAAATCTGCATTCCAACTAAAAAAACTAAAACAACCCAATAAACCAAAACGGTCACAGCCTGAAACAAACCTACACAGAAGCAAAATTAAACCTGTACCAACACTGGAACAAACTATGTAAATTTCTAATTCTAACTTCTTGTTTCTCCCAGGAGGAAGGTGTTTTGCACCCCAGTAACCAGGCTGTCACTGCAGCTTTCCTTTCACTAAATAAGATTTTTACCAAATATAAATTGCCCTCCAATTTCTCTAAGAGAAATTGAAATTGTATCTTTGCACTAATAGCCCAAGTGTGCAAGTCCATCCCCTCAGAGCAGCCTCACACCCTGAGGCCAGGGGAGAATCCCAACTGGTTAGTGCATTTGTAAACCTGGGGCCTGAAGCTGATGAGAGAAAGGGAAATGAGCCATCTTGGAACTTTCCGATACCACCTGCGGGGAGCACAGGGATTTGACTGAGTGACATCCTGGCTAATTTTCACCTTGTTCTCCGCCAGCAGGCTCTGCTGGAGAGCTCGGGAGTGACATGACCATGGCAGCACTCTATTTACATATTACAACCTGGCATTTTGGGGCCAATGGGGTGAAATGTGAGTACTTTTGGGGTTGGGACCCACATGAGAAGGGATGTGGACAAACTGGAGAGAGTCCAGCAAAGTGCAATAAAAATGATTAGGGGACTGAGACACATGACTTACGAGAACCTACAGGCCATATCCTGTATGTTAAGCTAAGGCAAAGTTAGCATATCTATATTGTGACCTTTTACTCAGAGAGGAAAATCAACCTTTATCATGTTACTTAAATAGATAAGTACCCATGCCTGTCCAAGACCTTTACGTAGACCAATTGACAATGGAGAATGGCATAGGGTTTTTTTCAGTGTTGTACCCACAGATTTAACAGGTACACTACAAGGTAACTTATGTGCATATTTACATGTCATCAACAAGCACAAACATACTAGCCTATGAAATAAATGTACCCTAATGTTTTGTGGGTGAGGAATGAAATTTGGGCATAGGAGGAAGGATTTCCGGCCCTTGTGCCCTATGAAAGAGGTAACCCACCTCGCTAGAGCACTTCACTCTATCATTCTGACTTACTTCCTCCATTCTCTCTCTATGTACTATCAGTAGGCTGTACTCATTCTTAAACTTTAAGTTTCAAGGGAACTAGGCTAAGTTCGGTTTCCCTAAGTTGTTATTCTTTGTTTATTAGGTTTTGATTTTAAGTTTAACATATTCAAGTAAACCCTAAGTAACACTAGCTTTTTCTAAGCACTGCATCTTTCACTTAAGAATTGAGAAACCTGAACTACAAGGCTGGTCCTGTGTCTCTTACCACCAGGTTATCAAGGAAGGCTGTGAGTATATTAATCAAAACTTTGTTGCATATAATGCCATATGCATCTTTTGAATAGCAGTAATGCAACTGTAACTTTGTAACTCAATTAAATTAAATTAAATGTAAGCTAATCAATTAAATTTTCATCAAATTATCCAAATTAATATTATTAGTACACCCTACATCAGGCTACATGGGACAGAGAGTTGGAGTGCAGAGGGATGAAGGCACTGGCTCTGGGGGTGCAGACTCTGGGGTGGGGTTAGAATGAGATATTGAGGGTGCACTAGAGGACTCAGGGTTAGGATAGAGAATTGGCTGTGACGCTCTGGAATGAGGCCAGGAAAAAGAAAACTTAGATGGAAAAGAGAAATCGAGCTAGAGCAAAAAGCAGAGAAGAAGTGTGTGATTTTAGCTGCAGAGGAAGAAAAGCCCTCTGCCTGTTCTCTCTCACCAAAGCATGAAAGAACCAGCTGAAAGACATCTCTCCCCCACTGCAACAACAATTCTAGTTGACCTAGACTGAGGAAGTCAACCTTCTCCTTTGCAGCACTAGCAGGCCTGGACTGAGTCATGAACATCTTTCCCTCTCCAATCTGGTGTTCCTGGCCTGGGACATGGGAGGGGCTCCTCTCTTCTCCATTTGGGACATGGTGGGATGAGAGAAGTGACAGGGCTTTATGGGAAATAATTATTTGCCTGATTCATGTGCAAGTCCTAATCCTTGTTAACCCAAACAAACCATTTATCCTGCATGCTGATGCCAGTTTGGAGGGTCTGGGAGCAGTCCAGTACCAGGAAGTGGAAGGAAATGTAAATCTGTAGGCTTTGGCAGCTGAGGACTGTCTGATAGCGAAACTCACTATCCCATCCACCAGCAGCAGTTCTTGGTCTTGAAATAGGTCATCACTGAGAAATTTCGAGACTACTTGTGTTGTGCTTAGTTTCAGGTGTGGACAGAGAACAATCCACTGACTTATGTGTTAACAAGGGCTAAACTGGATGCTACAAGGCAGAGGTGGGTGGCTACTTTTGCTAGCCATAACTTCGCATTCAATACCAATGAGTTGGTATAATAAGGAATGTGATTTATCAGGACCATCAACTCTTGGCTCGGGGGGAGGATGTAAGCAGGGTGAGAATGAACTCTACCCTGCCATCTGTTGGTGATCTGTTGTAAAAGCCTTTTGAGGCTGATGTCATTTGCATGGTTCCACCCTCCCCAGATTGCATGATGGGGGTGCCTGTCCAAAGGGTCATTTTGGCTGCTGTGGGATCCCCAGGCTCTTTCTTATTAGGGCAGGGGTAATAAAGTGCAGTTATTCCGGTGATATAAATCAAGGACAGTAGAACGGTACTTAGCAGTTCGTGATTTTGGAACTCACCCGAACCTAAATAAATCTCGTTAGGCAAGGGACGTGGGTTCCAAAGCATAGTGAAATAAGAGAGATTGAAAAAGGATGTTTGTATTTTACTAGTACAGTTTTTTTGTGAAATCTGTAAATGCAAGTTTTATGTCTTATGTATCTCTCTAGTTTAAAAATAGAGCTTTTATAGTTTGAATACATATTTGCACCTATGTCACAGATAAAAAGTCATTAATGACTAAATACACTTTTTAGACATACATAAACTGCTGGGCTGGCATCTCATTTCCACACTAAAACTTGTAAACAACTCCATAGATGGGTAAAATGCTCCTTACGGCTCAAACGGCAAGGAAATATTCCAGATTGCACACTGGGACATCAGCTGTGGGACACAACTTCCAAATTCTTAGTCACAGGAAGCAGGCAGGTTTATGCAAATTCTGGACTCTGGGACCAGAGCTGGGGTTGGCAGTACAGGGGGCCCAAATTTTTGTAGCACATGCACCACCTCTGCAACACCAGCCTTTACTATCTCACTCCATAACACCACACACAGAGCAGCCATTTACCTCTCAGGAACCAAAGCATACCCTGAAAGAGAGGGAGTGGTATAAGCTTAAGGGAAACAACTGCTGTACTAACAACAACTCAAAAAGATTCAAAAACATCTCTGTCTTTACATACCAAGAACAGTAGAGAGAAAACCTACAAGCACGGAGCAGCAATCAACAAACAAACATTCACTCCAACCTCCCACAAGCTGTGGGTCTTTGGAACCCAGACCCCTTAATGGATGAGTACTTTTCAGGCGAGGGTGAAGCTCTCAGGCCTCAAATGCCAGGTACAGTTACTCTCTCCTTGATCCAGAACGAACAGGAAAATACACTGCATTACTCCTGCTCCAATAACAAAGAGACTGGGGATCCCACAGCAGCTGAAATGACCGTTTGGACAAGCACTCCCATCATGCAATCCGGGGTGGGTGGAACCATGCAAATGACATCAGCCTCAAAAGGCCTTTACAACAGATCACCAATAGATGGCAGGGTAGAGTTCATAGCGACCCTGCTTAACCTAGGCTACGTCTACACTACAGCATAAAATAGAAATTATTAAAACCAGATTTATAAAACCGGTTTTATAAAATCGTTTTTACGCATCCACACTAGGGCACATTACTTCGGTGGTGTGCGTCCATGGTCCTAGGCTACCTTCAATTTCCGGAGCTGTGCACTCTGGGTAGCTCAGTAAAAGAATGGGACCAATAACTTCGATTTCCGTCCACACTAACCCTAAATCGATAAAGTAATATCGATTTTAGGGTTACTCCTCTCATTGAGCAGGAGTACAGAAATCGATTTTAAGACCCCTTAAAATTGATTTTAAGTGCCTTGTAGTGTGGATGGGTACAGTGTTAAATCGATTTAACGCTGTTTAAATCGATTTAACGCTGTAGTGTGGACCCTAACTCTTACAGCAAACCAGGGAAAAGAAAGCCTATGCAAGCGCTATTCCGCAGCCCCCATGCTCTTTTCTGCTCCTTCCCACCAAACTATCTCAAACATACAGTCAATTGCATCAAAGCAATTCCTCACTATTTGGGGCATTGATGCCCCTTAGTCCCCCTGAGGTGATCGGCTGGTTCCTTCTGGCCTTAAACGCTAGGTAGGAAAATGACTCAAAGGGCCACAACCTTTCTCTTCTTCTGCTCCTATGAACTATCCCTCATCTGGACAAAACCTTTGAAAACACTGGTGTTTTCCCAGCAGGAAAGGGATGGACAATTTCTCTTCTGTGGGGAGACGAGGGAAACCATGCAATCACCTTCTGGAAGGTATATCAAGGAGGGCGGTGTAAGAACCCTCACGGACTAGATTAAGAAAGCAGCTCTTTAACTGACCTTCCAACAATGACAAACTAAAATCTGCAAAAGCAGCCTTTCAACTCAGGGGCCCAATAACAAGCTGTTGCCAATAACTAACCGCAGAGATACAAATGACTCCAAACCATACATTCTTAGGACAAACCAAACCTTAACACAAACAACGCCGCATTTATTTGCTGCTCTTCAACAGTGATAACCAAGAACTTCCGAAACCAAAGAGCCAGCAGAATACCCATCACAAAAGTGTCCCCTGCTAGATAGGAAGCCATCTCACTAACACGATGAGCTCAAAGTAAAATAAAATAACAGGATCGAAAATCCCAAACAGTCATTTTCAGAGCTCTGAATTGTTTATAGGAAAGCTCAAGCCACTGACACCAGTTCAGGTAGTCCCCTTCTGTTCTTTTCACAACAGAGAACAGCCTCGCCAAAGCAAAGCCTCAAAAAATTGGGTACAAACTCATAAATGTTCATCTCCACGTAAATCTTTAGTAAAAGATGAAAGATTTATACGAACTGAAGAGAAAACAGAGTACATAGAAGACCGGGCAGAGGCGCTGCCGGGGCAACCGCGTATGCTACCACAAGTCAGAGTGAGTACTCTCACAGCCCGCTAAACCGCAGAGCTTTTAGAGGAAATGGAATTGAACCGATTGACAGCCCGAGTTGGATCATGGGAACCGGGGACACAGGGAGTAATACTAGCCCCTTGACGAGGGACTCGCTTCGCTGCGAGCAGTGCACTGTGAGTATGCAAATAAGATGCTCCGGCCGTCTCCGGCGCTCAAAAGAGTCTTTTCTCCGGGCTGCCTCTGCTCCTTCCCCAGCTGGGCGGAGATTGGGATGCGGCGAGGGTGGGGAAGCTGCTCTCCTGAGACAGTCCCGCTGATGCCCAGGCACATGGAGGACGAAGCAAGAGGGCACTTGGCTCACAGCTAAAATCCGGAGCAACAGCACACACTTTGCCAAGGAACAGGAGGCAGGATCTCGGACATGAGATTCTATCTGCCGGCCGGGGTGCGACCCCGCGTTGCACCTGCTGCTTGGTCTGCCTCTGCTGCAAAGTAGCTCGCCTCAGATCCTTGGAGTTCACTGAGCTGCAGCTCGCCCTGATGCACAGGAACAGCTTAAAAATCATGGACTCTCAGGCTACGTCTACACTACAGCATAAAAGCGAAATTATTAAAACCGGTTTTATAAAATCAATTTTACGCATCCACACTAGGGCACATTAATTCGGTGGTGTGCGTCCATGGTCCTAGGCTACCATCGATTTCTGGAGCGGTGCACTCTGGGTAGCTACAGTAAAAGAATGAGACCAATAACTTCAATTTCCGTCCACACTAACCCTAAATCGATATTGTAATGTCGATTTTAGGGTTACTCCTCTCGTTGGGGAGGAGTACAGAAATCGATTTTAAGAGCCCTTAATATCGATTTAAAGTGCCTTGTAGTGTGGACGGGTACAACGTTAAATCGATTTAACGCTGTTTGAATCGATTTAACGCTGTAGTGTGGATCAGGCCTCAGGGTTGGAAGGGACCTCAGGAGGTCATCTAGTCCAACCCAATCCCCAACTAAATCATCCCGGCCAGGGCTTTGTCAAGCCTGACCTTGAAAACCTCTAAGGAAGGAGATTCCACCACCTCCATTGGAATAGGGAACCCATTCCAATGCTTCATCACCCTCCTCGTGAAAAAGGGTTTTCCTAATATCCAACCGCCACCTTCCCAACCACAACTTGGGACCATTGCTCCTTGTTCTGTCATCTGGTACCACTGAGAACAGTTTAGATCCATCCTCTTTGGAACCCCCTTTCAGGTAGTTGGAAGCAGCGATCAATCCCCCCTCATTCTTCTCTTCTGCAGACTAAACAATCCCAGTTCCCTCAGCCTCTCCTCATAAGTCATGTCTTCCAGGCCCCGCACCCCCCCTCCCCCGCAATCATTTTTCTTGCCCTAGGCTGGACTCTTTTCAGTTTTTCCACATCCTTCTTGTAGTGTGGGGGCCAAAACTGGACAGGGTACTCCAGATGAGGCCTCACCAATGTCAAATAGAAGGGAACGATCACGTCCCTTCATCTGCTGGCAATGCCCCTACGTATGCAGTCCAAAATGCCGTTAGCCTTCTTGGCAACAAGGGCACACTGTCGACTCATAGGCAGCTTCTCGTCCACTGTAACCCCTGGGTCCTTTTCTGCAGAACTGCTGCCTAGCCATTCGGTCCCTAGTCTGGAGCAGTGCGTGGGATTCTTCTGTCCTAAGTGTAGGACTGGGCACTTGTGCTTGTTGAACCTCATCAGGTGTCTTTTGGCCCAATCCTCTAATTTGTCTAGGTCCCTCTGTATCCTATCCCTACCCTCCAGTGTATCGACCGCTCCTTCCAGTTTAGTGTCATCTGCAAACTTGCTGAGAGGGCAGTCCACGCCATCCTCCAGAACATTAATGAAGATATTGAACACAACCGGCCCCAGGACCGACCCCTGGGGCACGCCGCTTGATATCGGCTGCCAATTAGACGTGGAGCCATCAATCGCTACCCGACGACCTAGCCAGCTTTCTCTCCACCTTATAGTCCATTCATCCAGCCCATACTTCTTGAACTTGCCGACAAGAATACTGTGGGAGATGATTGTATCAAAAGCTTTGATAAAATCAAGGAATAACACGTCCATTGCTGTCCCCTCATCCCCAGACCCAGTTATCTGGTCAAAGAAGGCAATTCGGTTAGTCAGGCGTGACTTACCCTTGCTGAATCCATGCTGACTGCTGCTGATCACTTGCCTCTCCTCTGAGTGCTTCAGAATTGATTCCTTGAGGACCTGCTCCATGATTTTTCCAGGGACTGAGGTGAGGCTGACTGGCCTGTAGTTCCCCGCATCCTCCTTCTTTCTTCCCTTTTTTAACGATGGGCACTACATTAGCCTTTTTCCAGTCATCCGGGACCTCCCCCGATCACCATGAGTTTTCAAAGATAATAGCCAATGGCCCTGCAATTACACCCGCCAACTCCTTTAGCACCCTCGGATGCAGCGCATCCAGCCCCACGGATTCATGCTCCTCCAGCTTTTCTAAATAGTCTCAAACCACTTCTTTCTCCACAGGGGGCCGGTCACCTCCTCTCCATGCTGTGCTGCCCAGTGCAGCAGTCTGGGAGCTGATTTTGTTCGTGAAGACGGGGGCGGGGCAGGAGAAAGCATTGACTACCTTAGCTTTTTTCACATCCTCTGTCACTAGGTTGCCTCTCTCATTCAGTAAGGGGCCCACAGTTTCCTTGACTTTCTTCTTCTTGCTAACATACCTGAAGAAACCCTTCTTGTTGTTACTCTTAACATCTCTTGCTAGCTGCAACTCCAAGCCTGAGTTGCCCTTCCTGATTTCGCTCCTGCCTGCCCGAGCAATAGTTTTATACTCCTCCCTGGTCATTTGTCCAATCTTCCACTTCTTCCCACGGCGCTGCCTGCCAGTGCACTCAGCCTCACTTGACAGGTAACAAAAGGGATGGAGTGGCCTTCCAGTTTCTGGAGAGCGGCTGACAACACCCGACCCTCTGCACTGAGGAAAAACTGACGTGAGACAAGGCAGGGGAGGTCGTTCTTGTATTGAACCAACTTCCGGTGGGGAGAGAGAGCAGCAAAATGCAAGCTGCACTCTTTCCCCAGCAGCAGCTGGTCCATGTCGTCTCTCTGATAGCCTGGATGCCTGGGACGGGACCCGGCTTCAACTCCAGGGCACGCAAGAGCCCTGGCCCGGGCAGGCAGGGGGAGGGGCCCGAGCGGAGGGGCGGAGCCGCATGAGCATGGATGCAGATCTGTGTGCGAGCAGAGCATTGTGGGAGCAGAGACAGGCTGCCCAGCAGGGCCCGCCTTTGGCCCCACGAGCTCGGCATGGAGAAGGAAGGGGCCTCGGGGACGCAGCGGGGCAGCTGTCGGCAGTGGGGGCCGGTGTGGGCGAGGCCGGGGGCTCGGGGCGCGGCGGTCCGACCCGTGTCTTATAAGTCTGGGGAGAGTGAGGGCGGGTGGCAGCTGGGCAGTAGGACCTCATACTTACCTGGCAGGGGAAATACCATGATCATGGAAGTGGTTTTCCCAGGATGAGGCTTATCCATTGCACTGTGGGTGTGCTGACCCCTGCGATTTCCCCAAATGCGGGAAACTCAACTGCTTAATTTGTGGTAGTGGGGGACTGCGTCCGTGCTCTCCCCTGGTGATTGGTTGAAAAGACAGGAAAACGAGATGCCTTGGGGAGTGCTGCTCAATGGGCTGGAGAGGCTTGGTCCAGCATGTAGCTGTGTGCTTGGTTGGTTTTGACAAAAGCAGTTTTGCTTTTCTGTCTTTGTGACTGCTCTTTTTCTCAGGCCTTGTCGCTCTTGGTACCTTTGTCATTACTGCTGATAATGGGGCTAAGGGAGAGAAAGCAAAGCTCAGTTCTGAAATTTTACTTGTGGCTTCCAAGACTCTGTGCTTTCTTGATCTTCCCTGGTCTTTTGCAGCTGATCTGCTCTCTAGTCTGCTTTGGGGGGGGCGGGGGCTTGGACTAATGCCTTCTTTTGCTCTAAGGGGAGCTGCCCGCCCGCCTGCTCTGCTTCTTTCCCTGCTTGTAGCTTCTTGCCCAGCCCTCCTTCTTGGGCTCTTCCTCCTTTGATGGGAGGACGGCCTGTCCAAAAGGCCTGTCCTGCCCGGTCCCGTCGTCCACCAGGTAGCCTCGCCCCCTGCCCTGGGGCCGCTTTGGCTTTTGCTGTCTGTTCCTGTCTCTTGGTGGCCTCCCTGTCTGTGCTACAGAGACCAGGCTGTCACAACCCTGTGCTGGAGGAGGTCTTTCCATCGCTTTAGGCCCACCGCCTCCCCGAATGCCCTTAGCTACGCTGGGGGTTAGGGTGGCGTGGCCGCGACGCCCAGGAGCGGGGTTCCCTTTTGCGCACCCCTGATGGACGGAGCTGTTTTGACTTAACTCTTCGGGACTCTCAAACTCTCGGGCCTGGTCTGCACGGGGAACGTAAATCGGCGCGGCTACGTCAGTCCACGCCTTGGTGGGAAGAATTCTTCCGTCGACCTAGCTCTCGCCTTTCAGGGAGGTGGATGGCCTGCCCCAGCGAGGAAAACCCTCTCCAGGACCCTTATCCGGGAACAGTGCCCTTCCATTTGGGGAGATTATGCTGACCTGTGACTACCAATCTCTCACTGTTAACTCTTACAGCAAACCAGGGCAAAGAAAGCCTATGCAAGTGCTATTCTGCAGCCCCGATGCTCTTTTCTGCTCCTTCCCACCGTAGGTTAAGCAGGGTTACTATGAACTCTAGCCTGCCATCTTTTGGTGATCTGTTGTAAAGGCCTTTTGAGGCTGATGTCATTTGCATGGTTCCACCCACCCCGGATTGCATGATGGGAGTGCTTGTCCAAATGGTCATTTCAGCTACTGTGGGATCCCCAGTCTCTTTGTAATTGGGGAAGGAGTAATGCAGTGTATTTTCCTGTTCGTTCTGGATCAAGGAGAGAGTAACTGTACCTGGCATTTGAGGTCTGAGAGCTTCTCCCTTGCCTGAAAAGTACTCACCCATTAAGGGGTCTGGGTTCCAAAGACCCAAAGCTGGGTGGGTGTTTATGTTTGTTTGGGTCTTGCTGGTCTGTGCTTGTGCCTGCTAGTTTCTGTCCTGGTGTGTAAAGGCAAAGATGTGTTTGAATCTATTTGAGTTGCTGTTAGTGCTGCAGTCATTTGCCTTAAGCTTATGCCACTCAATCTTTTTCAGGGTATGCTTTGGTTCCTGAGAGGTAAAAGAGTGCTGCATGTGTGGTGTTATGGAGTGAGGTAGCAAAGGTTGGTGTTGCAGAGGGGGTGCATGTGCCACAAAAATTCCATCCCCTGTGAACCCCAGCTCTGGTCCCAGAGTCCAGAATTTGCATAAACCCTCCTGCTGACCTGTGATTAAGAATTTGGTTGCAGAGGTAGTTCGTGTGTCACAGCTGAACTCCCAGTGTGCAATCTGCAAAATTTCCTTGCTGTTGTTTGTTCCAGTGTTAGTACAGGTTTAATTTTGCTTCTGTGTAGGTTTGTTTCAGGCTGTGACCATTTTGGTTTATTGGGTTGTTTTGGTTTTTTTAGTTGGACTGGAGCTTTTAATTGACATTTTCTGGATCGAATGGCTGTCCTACAACACCAGTTTTGACATAGTTCTGCATATTTTATACAGATTTGACCAGTATTCAAGGATTGAATTCCTTTATAGGAGGTTTTAGTGGTCATGCTTATTTATCTGATGTTATTTTATCATTCTGCTGCAGCACACTTTTTTGATAAAATGTTGAAATTATTAATTTACAGCATTTGTTAGTTTTTATTTTTACAAACAAAGTTTTTCTTAATGTTTGGGTTTTAAATTAAGCCTTGTTTTTGGTTTCCATTTAGGTTTTGGTTACTTATGGGATCTTTAAGAGAACTTTGGATTCAGTACTAAAATTTGGACAGATTTAGAATATTTGAAATAAACTCTGTTTACTATTTTATTTTAATAAAGTTTGTATTGCTGTAAACCCTAGCCCGGGGGAGAGGAGATGAGTCTGGCCTTTAACTGAGAAGGAGCAGAGTCATGGCCTCCATGAAGGGTGGGGCCAGGTGATGGGGGGCACAGCCCCCCAATTTTTTTGTCTAGCCCATCTCAGTCCCCGGCTAAAGGAGAAGAGTCTGATGCCACCCCTTCTGGTTACTGGGTGTCACTGCTGCTCCAAGGGAAACATGCTCTGTGCCTTAGCCAGACTGGTGGGAAACACACTCTGTGCCTTATCGTGACTGGTCCGTGGGTTTCACTGCTCGTAGAGCGCAGACGCATGCTGTGCATTATGCCACCTGACCAGTGGGTGTCACTGCTGTATCAAGGGAAACACCTTCTGTGCATTACCTTGAATGACCAGGAGGCGTCACTGCTGCTCCAAGGGAAACATGCTCTGTGTGTTACCCTGATTGGCCACTGCGTGTCACTGCTGCTCCAAGCAAAACCCCTTCTGTGCATTACTCTGACTGCCCACTGGGTGTCACCGCTGCTCCAAGGGAGACATAAGAACGGCCAGACTGGTTCAGACGCAAAGTCCATCTAGCCCAGTATCCTCCTGTCTTCTGACAGTGGCCAGTGCCAGGTGCCCCAGAGGGAATGAACAGAGCAGGGACTCATCAAGTGATCCATCCCCTGTTGCCCATTCCCAGCTTCTGGCAAACAGAGGGTACAGGCAGAATCCCTGCCCACCCTGGCTAATAGCCCTTGATGGATCTATCCACCATAAACTTATCTAGTTCTTTTTTGAACCCTGTTATAGTCTTGGCCGTCACAACATGCTCTTGCAAGGAGTTCCACAGGTTAACTATGCAACTTCCCTGACTTTACCCCCACTCTCCCCTGGCCAGGTTGTATATGGAAAAGAGGATGAGGATGAGGAGAGCCATGATGTGTCTGTCAGTGGCTGGTGCCTCAGTTTCCTCTAGGCAGCAGTGCTGCAGGCTCCTTTGGTCTGTGCCCATGCAACTGTGTCTGGGGAAGGGGGAGTAAAGGCTCATTTTTCCCAGCCCCACGCCCCACCCCCAGCAGCTGGGGAATCCAGGCCAAATTTAACCCTGGTAGCTGGGCCGGGATTAGCCTGGGCTGGGGTAGGGCTGGGGAGGAATTGGGAGGGAGACAGATGCACCTGCTGTGAGGGAAGATCCTCCCATTCCCTGAAAACCCCCTTCACTCCTTGCAGCATAGCACCCCCTTGCGTTTCTTTCTCTGTTATGGGAGCTGTCTGCTGCCTGCTTCTCCCTTAGCATCGTCTCTCCCCATCCTGGGGCACTGGCATTGCTCATCCTGTGCAAACAGGCAGGCCCTGGTGTGCCCCATGGCACTGCTCTGCAATTGTGGGGGCAGCTGTTGGATGGAGCCATATCAAAATATGGGAGTGGGCAAGGCTGGGACCAGGACTCCTGGGTTCTCCCCTCAAATTTGGGAGGGGAGTGGAGGTTAGGGGGTAGAGTCGGGGAGGGACAGGGCTGGGACCAGGGATACTGCTTTTTCTGGTTTTCTCCACCTCCTGCAGCTGCCTCGGTCCTTTCAGTGTGTTTCTTGTTCCAAATTCATTTGCTGACTTGTGTAACTCACCCCAGAGGTGGCTGCATCTCAGTGTTGGGTGAGGCACCCTTGGCTGCATCACCTCTTAACTGCGTCTCTCTCCCCCTTCGGGTGACCCTGCAGCACTCAGAAAACATCCACAAGATCATGGGGCACGTTGAGCACTGGGCAGGCAGGGGTCAGGCTCCCATCCCTCCCTCCAGAGAATGGGACTCAGCACCCCCTAATTTTACAGGGATTAAAAAGGGGCAAAGGGGGGCAAATCAGAGGAGGGGGTGGCCAGGATCTGAGCAGCGGGTGGAAATTGACTGGTCGGGGGGTCAAGATGCTGGAGGCAGAGTTAGGAGAGGGACTGAAGGGCAAAGTCAATGACGGGGGAAGGAGCCAGAGTTAAGCCCAGAGGGAGGCGCTACCAGAGGGTTAAATCCTAGCACAGGCAGGGCAGAGGGGTAACAGTGATCCCGGTGGGCTGAGACTCCAGTGTTTGCAAACATGGGTAGGGGGAGCAGAGGGCTTTTTTATTTCCCCTCTCACAGTCAGCACCTCTCAGCATGGGCTTCCCAGGGCTGGGCTCTTAAAGGCACAGGCATCCCACTGCCTAGACACTGCAGCTCCTCTCTGATGTAACCTATTCAGGTGCTGCAGTAGGAGACTCAATTCAGTGAAACTGGGCATTCCCTATATGCCCCCCAGTCAGGGGGCTGTGCACCCCCTTCCCCGAATTTCCCCAACAACCCCTCCCTCAGTGGTCAGGTAGTTACATGCAGCGCTGCCAATGTTGTCATTGGTTGCAAATTTGAATGGAAATTGAAACGTTAACACACACTTTAAAAGCAGATACAACGTCTGAAAACTACTTGTACCAGAGAAAGTAAAATAGGTTTGGAAAGTCTGGACAAAGCCGGGTTTCCTCACCCAGCTGTTGTGTTTGCTGACAATGTCGGTGCATTGGCTTCGGCAGTGTTGGCCAACCTTAGAATTTCAAATGATGATTTGTAAGCAAGGTGTGAATGAGCTCTCCCCTGACAGCTACTGATGACCAGGGTTGGGAGGAGGCTTTGGGACCAGACTGTATTTACGTGAACTCACCTACTCTGCCGAAGTATCCAGCGGACAGAGCTGGGCTGCCTCTGCTCTAGGTGCCCGGCGGAGGGAAGGTGTGTGGGGCTCCAGCCTGGGACTCTTCCTCCCTCCTGCCAAGACCTGACTATTAATTGCTATCCTGGCACTCTTTTCTTCAAGTGCCATGTGAGCCAGAGGAAAAGTGTGGTAGGAAGCACAAGGGCCAAGCTTGTGAACATCAGGTGCAGCAGCAAGAATCCCAACTATCAGGGTAGCAAGTTCTAGAGCCCTAACCCATTGTAGCCATCCCAGCCAAAGACCTGGCTCTAGGAGGTGTGAGTCACCCAGCAGGAGGGGAAAGATTCACTCTTACACAGCTTGAGACAGGGAAGTTGAGCTCTGGGGCTTTACCACAAGCATGGGTGGCAAGTTTATAGAAATTTTGTTGGAGCCCAGAACCCGCACCCCAACTCTGCCCCCCAAAATCCACCCCCACCTGCCTAAGGCTCTGGGGGGGAGGTCTGAGGTGCTGATCCTGGGCTGGGGATTAGGGTGCAGGAGGGGTGCAGGGTACAGGCTTTGGGATGGAATTTGGGTGCTGGGTTCAGGCTCCAGCAGGGGGTGGGGTTGTACGAAGGGGTGAGAGGTGCACCCTCTGGGAGGGAGTGCAGAGCTGAGAGCTGTGGGGCTGAGGATGAGGGGTTCATGACTGGGGCAGAGGGATGGGGGCATTGGAGAGGCTCAGGGCAGCCTGCTTTGCCCTTAGTAGATGGCAGGCATTGGACCCTGGGGCAGCAGACAGCAGTTCTGCCCCAATCCCTCTACTCCAGCAGCAGGAGCAGGCAGGGGACAAGCGCACGCTGCTTTTTGTCAGGCAGGGACGCAGCGCCGCACATGCAGGGGTGGCAGGCACAGGCCAAGAGACCCAGCTCCAAATATTGCTGCAGCAGGGCCCCCAGCCCTGAATATTCCTGGAGCCCGAGCACCACAAATGTATATAACCTGCTGCCTATGACCACAAGCTGACACAAGGTCCCACTGAGATTTGAACTCAGATTACAGGATTCAGAGTCCTGAGTGCTGTCCATTACACCATGGGACCAGCTTGTGCTGCCTTCTTTGCACATCGGTGACCCTCATGGGGCTGGCTTGTGTAAGGGGGCTCTTGGCCCTTTACTAAAACTTAGTGTGTGTGGGAGGGGGTTGGTTGGCTAGTTCCCAGCACCAATAGAAGGGGGAAGGATCAATGGGAAATCAGAACCCTGAGACTGACAGTCCCCAGGGACAATGGGGAGAGGCCAAAGCTCCAAGTTAGCTGCACTGACAGGCCAGGCAGTGTAATGAGAGAGTCACCAAGCCAGGGGGTCCCATCCTCCATGTGATCTGGAACTGCCTGGGCGAGAGTGGGACAGAGCTAAGGAGAGAGCAGGAGCCCGAGAAGAGCCGGGGAGCAGAGCTGTGCAGGTGTAGTGCCAGAAACTGCTACATGTAGGAATTTGCAACCTGTAGCAATTACTGATACCTGAAGTTGTTCTTATTTGCTGACTTGTCCTAATTGGCTAAAACTTGACAGTGGTTTCTCTAGCAAAGGCCAGTCCCTGGCCCCTTGGTCCAGACACCTTCCTTCATATCAGGCTAGGGTGACCAGATGTCAAGATGAAATATTGGGATGTGGGGGGTGGAGCAAAAAAAAATAAGCTGGAGGGCCCCCCTGCCGCCAAGCGGAAGTGGCACAGCCCCATCTCCAACCAACTCTCGGCTCCAACCCCCGCTACACCCCCAGCTCCCCCATCCCCTCACTCCTGGGCCCAGCTTGGGCTCCGAGCTCTGCAGCCGAGCCATGATCCGGGCCCCTCCTGCCGCTCCCGGGCAAGGGGTGAATCAGGCAGCTCCGGGCAGGAGTGTGTCAGCCCCACTTGTGTCTCCGGCCCCCGCCCACCTGGGCCCTGCCTGCTCCGTGCTGCCCCCAGCCCCACTACGCTGCCCTGCAGGCTGCAGGGCTGGAGCAGCTTCTGCGCTGCGCTCCCGGCCATGGCCATGGCCCATGTGCAAACCTGCGCGGGGAGGGGCGCTGCCTTCCCTCTCCAGGTCTGCAAGGGGAATGTGAAGTGGCCGTTCCTGCGGGGTGGGGCGCTGGGTTCCCTTCCCGGCTCTGCGAGGTGACTGGGGAGCGGACGTTCCTGGGCGGGCGGGGTGCTGGGGGCCCTCCCAGCTCTGCAGGGGGAGTGGGGAGCAGCCGTTCCTGCAGGGGCGGGGCGCTGCCTTCCTCTGCGAGGGGACAGTGGAGACACCATTCCAGCGGGGACGGGCCGCTGTTTTACTCTCCACCTCCGCCAGGAGATTGGGGAGCGGCTGTTCCTGCGGGGGTGGGGCGCTGGGTTCCCTCCCTAGCTCTGCCAGAGGACTGGGCAGCGGCAGTATTAGCAGGGGCAGGACGCTTAGTTGTCTCCCCGGCTCTGCTAGGGGACTGGAGAGCGGCCGTTCCTGGGCGCGTGGGGCGATAGGTTCCTTCCTAGTTCTGCGACGGGAATGGGGAGTGGCCGTTCCTGTGGGGTTGGGGCGCTGGCTTTCCTTCCCAGCTCTGCCCGGTAACTGGGGAGTGGCCATTCCTGCGGGGTGGGGTGCTGTGTTCCCTCCCCAGCTCTGCGAGGTGACAGGGGAGCAGCCGTTCCTGCAGGGGCAAGGTGCTACCTCCCCTCCCCAGCTCTGAGAAGGGACTGGGATGCGATCTTTCCTGCAGGGGCGGGGCGCTAGGTTCCCTTCCCAGCTCAGCCAGGGGACTGAGGAGTGGCCGTTCGTGCGGGCGCGGGGCTTCACTGCCCAGCTCTGGGAGGGGAGCAGGGAGTGGCGGTTCGAGCGGGGGAGGAGCGTTGCCTTCCCTCCCCAGCTCTGGCAGGGGCCTGGGGAGTGGCGGTTGCAGCAAGGGCGGGGCACTAGCTTCACTCCCCAGCTTTGGATGGGGACTGGGGAGTGGCCGTTCAAGTGAGGACGGGGCACTGGCCTCCCTCCCCAGCTCTGGGAGAGGCATGGGGTGTGGCCGCTCAAGTGGGGGCGGGGCGCTGGCTTCCCTCCCCAACTGTGGGAGGGGTCTGGGGAGTGGCGGTTCGAGTGGGGGCAGGCAGCGAGCTCCTTGCTTTAGTCACAGTCTCAGAGCCAGCGTGAGCCCCCTCTCCGGTATGCAGGGGGGGTGGGGAGAATCTCTCCCTCCCACTCAGCCGCAGGGGGCTGGTTACAGGTAGGCAGGTATCCTGAGCCCAGCAGCCCCTCCCCCCTGCCAGCCACGTCATTTGCATTTTCACAGATCATTTCCGTCTTACCCAATTGGTTCCCTGGATTTGAATTCAAACCCTCGGCCGTTACAGGAGCAGGGCCTGGATCCTGTCCCCAAGAGACACAGTCACCCCCCAACATGGCCTCCCAGCCAATATCCTGGAGAACCCCAACGACCAGCCAGCCAGACCCCTCCTGGGTCTGCACACAGATCCAGGCCATATGCAGGACGGGGGGCTTCACCCTGGGGACCTTCACCCAGGTCCCACAGCCCCTCAGCATCTGCGGCTGCACCACCACAGTTCTCTCTGTCCCAGGGTCTTGCCACCCCCTGCATGTTTCCCCACTGACCCTTGGGCAGCCCCCTATGTCTCTCTGCTCCACCATCCCCAGTCCATGCTGGTGCTGCTTCTCCTGCAGCTTTTCCTCAGGCTCTTGCTCTCACGATCCTCTCGCACTCTCAGGCTCTGCTCCCATCCCATATGTCTTCGATCCCCTGATGGGGAACCTGATCGTGAAAACCATCATCTGTTTGGAGACCAGACTCTCGGGGATGTCTGGCTGCTGCTCCAGGTGCTCCCAGCTACTTTTTTAGCCCCAACTGGGTCAGGAATCTGCTCCTCAGACGTGTCCTTCTCCTCCCACTCACGATTAACTGTGCCTTGGTGAACTTCCCCGTGCGTAACCCTCTTTGTGCACAGGATCACAATGTCCTTCTCAAGGAGATGGTGATAGGCCATCACTTCACCGTTCCCAAGTGGCTCTGGACTGACAGGCCTGTGTGCTCTTGGCTCCCCCATGGTTTCCAGGAAGAACCCCTGGTGTGGCAGCCCATTCTCGTGGTCACCACCTCTTTGCCAGGGTCGAGCTGCCATCCCCAGGGGAACCTGCTACTGCAAAAATCCTCTCTCCGAGGGCAAGCGGCAAGCTCCTCCGCCCCTGAGACTGCTGGCTGCAGTCCTCACGGGAACCCTGTTACTCCAACAGTCCTTCTCGCTGGTCACACACTCCCAGAGGTTAACCGCTCCCTGAAACTGTCCCTCTCTGAGCCTTCAGCATGCCTGGTTCTCATTATCCCTCCTTTGTTTTACTGCTCCCCAGTCACTTACTGCAAGCAGTGCCATTCACGGAGTGCAGTATATCCCACCTCTACCACCAGTTGTCTCGGAGACCATGGGCAATGCTCTGGAACTGCTCCCCACAAAACCAGTCAGGACTTTGAGGAGCCTCCTCTCCCTTGGAGCAGAAGTTTTTAGGGCAAGAGGCTCACAAGTCTTTACCTCCTGGGTCTCTCCTTGGAGCATTCAGCATCCTCTGACCCTCCGTGCGCTTCCCACAGCGAGTCTGCCCAGGCAAGGTCCATTCTGGGGGGGTATCAAGGTTTTTTCCCCACTTTGAAATTTAACGTCCAAAAAGTGGGGACCTGCATGATCACTTTTAATCTTTATTACCAGCTTAAATTTGGTATGCTGCCACCAGCCAAAAATATCGTGTTTGACACACTTCCTGTTCCCCCAAAGCCTTCCCTGGGGAATCCAAGACCCAAACCCCTTGGATCTGAACACAAGGAGAAATTAGCCTTCCCTCCCCTCTTTTTCCCCTGAGACTTTCCCCTCCCTGGGTTACCCTGAGAGGCTACACTGATCCAAACTCCTTGGATCTTAAAACAAAGAGGAATTAACCTCCCCCCCGTCCTTTACACCCCACCAATCTCTGGTGCATTCAGACCCAATCCCCTTGGGTCTTAAAACAAGGAAAGAAATCAATCAGGTTCTTAAAATAGAAAGCTTTTAATTAAAGAAATTATCTCTATAAAATCAGGATGGAAAATGTTTTACAAGGTATTCAGATTTATATAGCCTAGAGGGACCTCCCCACCCCCTTAGCCTGAGATTCAAAGTTACAGCAAACAGAGGTAAAAATTCTTCCAGGAAAAGACACATTTACAAGTAAAGAAAACAATCATAAGATTGATCCACGTTTCCTGGCTATACTTACTACTTTGAAACATGAAAGACTGATTCAGAAAGATTGGAGAAAACCTGGTTGCACGTCTGGTCCCTCTTAGCCCCAAGAGCAAACAAAGAACAAAACAAACAGCACAACAAAGACTTCCCTCCACCAAGATTTGAAAGTATCTTCTCCCCAGATTGTTCCTCTGGTCAGGTGTCAGCCAGGTTCACTGAGCTTCTTAACCCTTTACAGGTAAAAGAGATATTAACCCTTAACCATCTGTTTATGACAGGAGGGAAGCCAGCGTCCCGGTCCCCCCACCCCCCGTTGGAACAACCACTCCCCAGGCCCTTCCCAGAGTTGGGAACGGAAGTCCGCGCCCTGCCCCCGCTGGAAGTGCCCCTCCCCTGTATCCTCCCAGAGTTGGGTCGGGAACCCAGCGCCCCTCCCCCTCTCGAATGGCTACTCCCCGGTCCCCTCCCAGAGCTGGCGAGGGAACACAGCACCCCACCCCCGCTGGAACGGCCACTCCCGAGTCCCCTGACACAGCTAAGGAGGGAAGGCAGCGCCCCACCCCCGCAGGAATGGCCGCTACCTAGTACCCTCGCAGAGCTGGGGAGGGAACCCAGAGCACAGACGCCGCAGGGAAGGCCGCTCCCCAGTCTCCTCGCAGAGCTGAGGAGGGAACACAGCACCACGCCCCCTTAGGAAAGGACACTCCCCAGTCCCCTGGCAGAGCTGGGGAGGGAAGAAAGCGCCCCACGCCTGCACGAACATCCGCTCCCCAGTGGCCTTGCAGATCTGCGGAGGGAAGGCAGAGCCCCTCCCCCACTGGAACGGCCACTCACCAGTCCCCTGGCAGAGCTGGGAAGGGAACCCAGCACCCCGCCCCCGCTGGAAAGACAACATCCAAGTCCCCTCACAGAACTGGGGAGGGGAACTCAATACCCCGCCTCCGCAGGGACAGCCGCTCCTCAGTCTCCTGGCAGAGCTGAGGAAGGAACCCAAAGCCTCGCCCCCGCAGGAACGGCCGCTTCCCGGTCCCCTCGCAGAGCTGGGGAGGGAAGGCAGTGCCCTACCCCTGCAGGAACAGCCGCTCCCCAGTGTTGGTATCACTAGGCATAAATCTAAGCCTTAGTGAACCAAAGCTCCTCCATGTTGAACTCTACTTGATCTAGAAAGCTAGCAGCTGTGAAATGAAATGTGTAACAGTAAGTTATCAGTTGCAGCACAGCTAAAACCGCTCTAAAGCAGTAGTGATAAGGCCTGTGCACCTTTAGCAGAAGGACAAGGTAACTTGCAGAAGGAAAACTTACTAACGAGCTGCCGTGGCCAAGATTACATAATGCACCTGCGCTTACCTAATTGGTACGGGAAGGAAGGAGGAGGAGAGGGTGGGGGAAGAAAGAAGAAAGAGAAAAAAAAACGTATAAAAGGGGAAAAGCTGCTTGTGTAGTGGTGCATGATTTGAGACGTTCGTCTCCTTGCACCACTTTGAGTTCCCAATAAACTTTGCTTGCTTCTCCACCCTGGTGTGTGTTCACTGGCGCTTCACACTCTGAGCAACGAACCACTGTTGCTTGCCTGGGGCACCCTCTGTGTCGGCAACAGAAGGCATCGCCCCGACCCTTATAACAGTTCAAAAGGCGAAAACCCAGTAGATTCCTGGGGTACCTCCCTATACGCAAACAGCAGGTGAGGTAAGTACTTGTCCCAGTCCTGCGGATGCTGGTTCATAAATGTTTTTAGCATCATCTTCAGCATCTCGTTGAATCTTTCCACTAACCCATTGGACTGGGGGTGATACGCTGAGGCCTGGCTGTGCCGGATCCAACATTTCTCCCACAAGCACCGGAGCAGGGTCACCATGAAGTTGGACCCCTGGTCCGTTAAGACTTCCTTGGGGAACCCCACCCGGCTGAAAATGGTCAGCAACGCATCTGCCACAGTGTCTGCTTCGATAGAGGACAAGGCCACCGCCTCGAGGTAGCGAGTGGCGAAATCTACCACCAGAATGAGGGATTTTTCTGCAACTCAGCCTGGAACTCAGCAGATGAGACAGGGATGGAGACATGCTCTCTCTCTAGCTGGCTTGTTCTGAGGCCGCAGCCTTTCTGAGCCGTGTCCCTGGGTGTTCTCCTTGGGACGGGATTCTCCCTATTACCTCTTTGGGAAGTCCCAGGATGAGACTCTCTCTGCATTGCTGTGGGCCTGTTCCTTTGGGACTTCTCCCTGCCACCTCCCGACCGGGATCTTCACAAACTCATCGGCCAGCCGCCCTGTATGTTGTAGGTCCTCTGGTTTTTGGTCCCTCAACCACAGCCTCAGGTCGGATGGGTACTGCTCATACAGTTGCTCCAGTCCTAGCAGTTTAACCAGGTCCCTCTTCATCTGGGCCCCACTGGCCCACTTACTGGTGTATCCCTCCATGCGGATGGCTAGTAGCAGGTATGAGACCTCAGGGGTTTTATATTGACCCCGGAAACTCTCTCGGTACATCTCAGGAGTCAACCTGAACCCGCGCAGCAGGGCCTGTTTGAATAGTTCGTAGTTCCGTTTCTCACCATCTCCCAATTGGCGGTACAATGCCATGGCCTTTGGGTCCTGTAAGGGAGTGAGAACTTGGAGCCTGTTCGCAGGATCTACCTGGTGCAGCTCGCAGGCCATCTCAAAGGCAACCAGGAAGTCATCCATGTCCTCCCCCTCCTTACGCTGAGCCAGAATGCACCTACCAAAGCTCCGCGCAGTCCTGGGCCCCCTTCACTCCTTGCAGTTGGGGGCCCCGCTGTTCCTCAGCCTAGCCAGTTCTAGCTCATACTGATGCTGTTATTCTTCATATTCCCTCTTTCTCACTTTTTTCTCCTGTTTTTGCTGTCTTTGTCTCTCTTCATGTTCTCTCTGTCGCTCACGATCCTCCAGCTCTCTCAGTTTTAGCTCTCTCTCCCATTCCAGCTGCTTCTGCTCCACGGATGCCGAGCGTCGCCGGGACGATCCCCCGCTGGAGGGCGAGCTTTGCTGGGAGGATCCTCTGCTGGCCGGGGGTGTCACGGTGCCCTTGGCATTCGCTGGGCTCTTCCTGACCCTTCCCCTAGGCATAGGAAGGGGGGGTCTCGGGAAGCCCTCAGCCGCCGGCTGACCACTCCCAGTGGGGACAGACACTGGTGTCTGCGCTGCATCTATCAGGCTGCTTCCCTCAGAGACAGTGATCAGTTCATTCAAGTGATCTCCCTCCTCCAGCCGGGCAATCAGCTGGTCTTCTGTGAGCCTCCCTCTGCGCAGCCCCCTCTGCTTGCACAGCCCAACCAGGTCGCACTTGCGCCACTTGGCATACATCTTCCTGCTGGCCACTCCCAGGCCAGGGTGCTCACTAATTCCCACGGTTTCCAGGGAGACCCCTAGTGCACCAGCCCTTCTTGAGGTCACCACCCATCTGCTAGGGTTGATCCGCAGACTCCTCCACCTCTGGGACCGCTCGCTGCAATCCCCCGGGGGACCCTGTTACTGCAAAAGTCCTTCTCTCTGGTCACACACTCCCAGGGCTTAATCATCCCTACAATTGTCCCTTAGTTTTACTGCTCCCTAGTCACTTACTGCAGGAAGCGTCGTCCATGGAGTGCAGTAGATCCCGCTCCTGCCACCAGTTGTCACAGAGTGTGGGGGAGTCCGGCCCTGCACTCCTCTTCCTGGGACTCACAGTGACTCTCAGCCAGCCAGTAAAACAGATGGTTTATTGGACAACAGGAACGCAGGTGACAGCAGAGCTTGTAGGCACGACCAGGACCCCTCAATCTGGTCCTTCTGGGGGTTCAGAGTGTTTTGTCCCCAGCTTGGGATTCCCTGAATTCCAACCACCCAGCCGTAAAAGTGAAACTGCCCAAACCCTCTCTAGTCAGCTCTCTGCCTCTGTCCACCTTCTCGGGCTAAGGTGTTGAACTCCTGTCGCCCCTGTATCTCTCAGGTTACAGGCTCAGGTCCTGTCCCTCACCTAAATTCACTCCCAGCTCTCCCATCCCGCACACAGACAGTTCATACTCCATCACAAGGGGCACCAGTAGAGCAGGGGGAATCCCAGGGGGCTGCGGGTCAGGAGTGATGGGCATCAGCAGACCTGTGAGTCTGGAGGTCAGGACTGGGATAGCAGGGGCTGCAGGTCAGAAGTGAAGGGTACCGGTAGCGCAGTGACTGGGGAGCCTAGCGGGGAGCCCAAGGGGCTGCAGGTCGGGAGTGAGGGTCACCAGCAGAGCTGGAGGGAGCCCAGGGGACTATGGGTCGGGAGTGAGAGGCACCAGCAGAGCTGAGAGTCTGGAGGTCAGGACTGGGATACCAGGGGCTGCGGGTCGGGAGTGGGGGCACAGGCAGCGCAGTGACTGGGGAGCTCAGCGGAGAGCTCAGGGTGCTGTGGCTCAGGAGTGTGGGGCACTGGTAGAGCTGGAGGGAGCGCAGGGACGGCGGGTCGGGAGTGAGGGGCACCAGCAGAGCTGGGGGAAGCCCAGGGTGCTGCGGATTGTGAGTGAGGGGCACCGCTAGAGCTGGGGGAATCCCAGGGGGCTGCAGGTCGGGAGTGATGGACATCGGCAGCGCAGTGACACGGGAGCTCAGTGGGGAGCCCAGGAGGCTGTGGTTCAGGAGTTAGAGGAACTGATAGAGCTGGAGGGAGCCTAAGGGGCTGTGGGTCGGGAGTGAGGGGCACCGTCAGAGCTGGGGCAAGCCCAGGGGACTGGGGTTTGGGAGTGAGGGGCACCGGTAGAACTGGAGGAAGCCCAGGGGGATGCGGGTCGGGAGTGAGGGGCACCAGCAGAGCTGTGAGTCTGGAGGTCAGGACTGGGATACCAGGGACTGCGGGTAGAGAGTGAGGGGCACCGGCAGCGCAGGGACCGGAGAGCTCAGAGGGGAGCCCAGGGGGCTGTGGGTTGGGAGTGAGGGGCACTGTCAGAGCTGGAGGGAGCCCAAGGGGCTGCGGGTCGGGAGTGAGGGGTTCTGTTAGAGCTGGAGGGAGCTCAGGGAGCTGCGGGTCAGGAGTGAGGGGCAGCGGTAGAGCTGGAGGGACCCCAGGGGGCTGCAGGTCGGGAGTGAGGGGCACCAGCAGAGCTGTGAGTCTGGATGTCACGACTGGGACAGGAGGGGCTGCGAGTCGGGAGTTAGGGGCACCAGCAGCGCAGTGACTGGGAAGCTCAGTGGGGAGCTCAGGGGGCTGCAGGGCTGCAGTGAGAGGCACCATCAGAGCTGGAGGGAGCCCAGGGGGATGCGGGTTGGCAGTGAGGGGCACCAGCAGAGCTGTGATTCTGGAGTTCAGGACAGGGGCTGCGGGTCGGGAGTGAGGGGCACCAGTAGAGCTGGGGGAAGCCCAGAGGACAGTGGGTCGTAAATGAGGGGCAATGGCAGCACAGTTACTGGGGAACTCAGCGGGGAGCACAGCGGTCTGCGGGTCGGGTGTGAGGGGAACCTGTAGAGCTGGGGGGAGCCCAGGGGATTGCAGATCGGGAGTGACGGGCATCGGTAGAGCTGTAGGACCCCCTGGGGGCTGAGAGTGGGAAGTGAGCGGCACCAGCAGAGCTGTGAGTCTGGAGTTCAGGACTAGGATAGCAAGGGCTGAGGGTTGGAAGTGAGTGGGACCAGCAGAGCTGTGAGTCTCAAGCTCAGAATGAGGATAACAGAGGCTGCGAGTCGGGAGTAAGGGGCCCCATCAGTGCAGTGATTGGGGAGCACAGCCGGGAGCCCAGGGGCCTGTGGGTCGGGAGTGAAGGGCATCAGCAGAGTTGTGAGTCTGGAGATTAGGACTGGAATAGCAGGGGCTACGGGTCGGGAGTGAGGGTAAAATGGGTGTCACTTGATTTTTGCATCTCCTTGTGAAAATATAACTGGCACGTGCTGCTTTCTACAGGGGGTCATGATGTTAAAGTTGGGGAATTCAGTCTCTGTACTTCTGGGGGAATGTTGCTTTTTTAAACTGCCTCACTGCCAGGCACACCGGGCAGTTAGCTGCACCCATTGTCCTTGCCGGGGCCCTTGCTGAACCCTGGGAGGCTGCATTGCAGAGCTGGGGTTACTCTGCAGGGGGAGAAGCTGCTGGGGAGCAATGTAGAGCAGGTGCAGGAAGGTGACGGGGTCACTATTCACATTCTGAACCGCACAATTTTCCAAATTTGGGAATAGATTCACAGATTCATCCTCCAGCAAGTGACCCCATGCCCCACGCTGCAGAGGAAGGCGAATGTCTGAGAACAATTCTAAGGGGAAGGTGAATGCAGAGCTATGACACTGGAGATGCCCAGACCTCCAATGGGGGCAGCGTGGAAATTAATAATGGGACGATCAGTTGCGAAATTAGCCGCCACTGACACGATTTGTCTCTGTTCCTATTTTACGCTGTGGTGTTAGTTAGAGGAATCAGTACAGAGTTTTTACTATATTAGTTAAACACTTAATTTTATGTAACCAAGCCAAAAACTTAGTGTCACTTATTTTTTCTCTGTCCTAGCAAGAATGAATTGAATTTTGTGACTTTATGGAAAGAGCAGCGAGATTAAATGTGGGGAATTCAGTCTCTGTGTTTGTGAACTGATGTTTTCCTCTCACAGGTCAGTGCCTGCATTGAAATACCAAGAAGAATCTAAGGGCTGGTGTATGCTGGGCACTGAACTGGCAGAGTGACATCTCTCAGGGTGAGACCCCACCCCCAAACCCATAGAGTTAAGGTGACCTAAGCCCTGGTTCGATAGTGCTAAAGAAAAGGAAGAACTGTTCTGTCAATGTAGCTATTACAGGGATGGGAAAACCCCTCCAGTCACTGTCTGCTCCAGAGAGCTATAGCAGTGTTTTAAGTGTAGACAGAGTGAAACTAGATCTGGCTCCAGTTCACACTGTGGATGCTTAGGCACTAAGAGTGCAATAATAATGACAACAACATAGTGCCTGAGTAGTTGGCAGGATTTGAACCTGCACAGGGAAACCCCAATGGATTTCTAGTCCATTGCCTTAACCACTCAGCCACAACTACTTGACATGCATTTCCTTCACTACATGAGGATTCTGTTCTCACTGAATTGTCATTCCAATTGTTTGCTCAGACCAGCTTCCCCAGCACACTCACGTCTGCGCATCAGCGTAAGTGTGTCCTTGGCTGAACAGCGAGAGTTCCTGCCCATTTCCCTTCCGGCTGGAGCAGAATGAGAGTGTGTTTGTGTTAATGACATTGCTGTAGATTGTTGTTCATTCCCCGCTCTGACAATTCAGACAGTCTCTTTCCTAGTCAAATCTCCAGCACATCGTTCCAATAGCCAGGGGCAGGATTTCTCTGGGGCACTGAAATGTTTCAGGGGATTGGTGTGTGAACTCAGCCTTGCATTCCACCCTTGATGTTTCATGGATGAACAACACCAGCAGAAAGAAAGAGCCGAGCCAATATCTCCCTGGCAGGGATGCAGGTGCCACAACCCCTCTGTCTGCCCATCACCATGGCAGGAGAGAAGAGTTCACTGGAATCGAATACCCTGGCTCAGACCAGAGACATAGGGAGGTTTTGCTGCTCATGGATTTGTGCAAAGGAAATTGTGTCTCTGTATAAAATTGAGGAGAGAAATGAAACGTCCACATGGTGGTCGAATGCTCTAGGGAATGTGGGTGAAGGACTCGGGCTGAGAAATGATTTAACGGGGTTTGTTTCAATTATTTGCCCTGATTAAAAACTATGGCTAAAAGGTAGCTACTGTTGTTAGTACTTGTACCTGTGTAGGGACACCCCAGTAGGTGTTAAGTCCATTGCCTTCACCAAGGGCAGTTGATTATTTTATCAAGGTACAAATTTCTTGGTCAAGGCCTAGACTCCAGAGAATACAATACACTGATGATAAGAAGAAATACGTAAAAAGATTTTGCAGCCACCATGGGCATAACTATGATGTGTCATGTTTCTCTCTTTATATCTGGTGCCACCTGCTTTCCCTTTCGCCTTATAGTTGACCAAGGGCAAAAGTGAACATCTGTTCAGATACCAGGGAGTGTTTATGTCCATCCCTGCGAGCTACACAGAGGTTTGATGCTGCTGCTTTCAATCCTCTGCCTCTGCCGGGATAAGGAACATTTCAGGCTGTCACTGAACTAAAGGAGGAAGATCATTTTTTGACAGGGAGGGGGATGCCTCCTCTTAAAGGTGTTTGTCTGGCTGGCAGTCCTGGTTCCCAGGTCTTGCCCATGGGGCTTCAGCATTTTTGGGACCAGGTCACTCCCTTGGCCCCACTTGCTGCCTCTAGGGGCTCACCTCCAGGGGCCCCAGCAGTGCAGCATCTGCCTGCTCGCTCCAGTGGCTGCCAGCCTCTCCCCATGGCAAGGGGGGGCAGAGCTGTGCCTCTACGCGGTGCCCCCACTCCAAGCCCCTGCAGCCAATGGGACGCTGTGGGGGTGATGCCTGGGGGCAGCAGCATGCAGAGGCCCCCCAGCCTGCCCTACCTTGGAGCCCCAGGTAAGTGCCGCACCCCTGACTCCCTCCCAGAGCCTTCACCCCCTCCCTCCACACACCCCCTCCCACCAACCCCAATCTCCCTCCCAGAGCCTGCACCCCCACCCCTCCTCCTATTCCCCCTACCCTCGCCTACAGCCTGCACCCAGCACCCAAACTCCATCCCACAGCCTGCACCCTAGAACCTCTCCCCCACCCAAACTCCCTCTCAGAGACCAGCCTCTCACCCCTTCTGCACCCAAACTCCCCCCAGAGCCTGCACCCCTCCTGCACCCCAATCCCCAGCCCCAACCCAGGGCCTGAACCCTAGACCTCCTCCCCCTATCTCTCTCCCAGACCCTTAGGCAGGTGAGAGGCAGAGTTTTGGAGGGTGAGTTCTGAGTGGTATGAGTGACATTATTGGCCCACTGGGAGGATTGGCAGTGGCCCTTAGGTAAATTGAGGTTGAGATCCCGCTTTAAGGGATTGGAGCAATGCTGGAGAGACTGACGGGCAGGGAGCTGGGGAGCCGTGTGTGCTCCAAGGAGAGTTGTTGTTGTGCTCTGGTGACACAGAGTGGGGGTGGGGAGTTTGTAAGCTGTGGTGTTTGTACACAGAGAAAGTTTAGTAACCCCTAGGTTCAAAGCTGTTCCTGCTCTGGGCTATACATGACACTCTCTGTTGAGAGTATAGATCAGTGGGTGAATGTTTCCCTGCAGGATAATAGGTTCCTAGTTACGATCCAAGAGATTCCCTTTAAAAACTTTTTCAAATGAAAATCAATTTCCAGACCCATCTCCAGTATGTTCAGGAGTTCGCTGAATGGGGACAGGGGGCTTTAAATCAATTTAAACACTCAGCATTTTCCTATGCAAATGTATAAAAACCTAGCAGAGCTGTCCAGCAGCTGAAATCAGTTCCAGTCCTCGGAAGGATGGGGGAATCAGGAAACAGCCACAGATTTATTTACATTGCAAGTGAAGAATAACTGAAACTCTTTTTAAATTGAAGTCACTTTTCCCTGACTGGGAATTGAACCCAGGCCTTGGCAGTGAAAGTGCCAAATCCTAACCACTAGACTACCAGGGAGCTGATAATGTTGTTTTTTTTCTCACTTATGCTACACTTTCTTAGGCTACTTTCTATCCACTTTCTGACAGTACTCCATTGTCCACTCCCTGAGGGGTTAAGAACAGAGAGTACAGGAACCCCTGTACTCAGGGTCACAACATCAGCCCAACACAAGCCACTGAAATAAACTCTAAGGATGCTTCCTCCAGCAGGATCACAGAGCCACGCAAAAAAAAACCAGGAGGAACAATCCTCCTCTGTCTTCATTTACCCCATCGCAACCCTCTCAGCAGCCGACTCTTGCAGGAAGGACACTCAGATGATAGGAGCTCTGGCATAGAGACCAAGGGAGGGGTGTTGCTTCCTCTCACTGTGAGCTGATCACAGTCTGACTCCGTGCAACAGGGCTCTGAAATTTGCCATCTTGTGTGTTCTGAGAGCAGAGCTCCCCGGACTGTTCTGCTGAGAGCATGGTGATTGCACAACAGCTGCAAGGCCTTTTTCCCTCTCCTTCTCCTCCTTGGCTTCCCCAGACTTTCCCCACAAATGGTTCTATCAGGTGCTGAAGGGATCTAAGGACCTGCAGGTTTCCCTCACCCATCTCTTAAAGCAAACAGTGACTCCCTTCTCTGACACTCCTCGGACACTCGGACTTCTCGGACACTCGGAAGGGGTGGAACAGAGGTGACATAGTGGATGGGGCCGTGGGTGGAAGGGTGTGGCAGGGGGCAGAGCCACAGACAGAAGTGAGGGGGCCTAGTTCCAGTGCAGGGGGCCCCGCACGTGTTCTCCCTTTCCCTGGGCTTTGGCATCACTAGCCCCTGCTTAACGTGTAGGGTTCAGTGGTCCCCAAAATGTGGGGCATGACTCCTAGGGGGACACAGAGGAAGATTCATTGGGGCACCTCAGGGCAGAAGTCCCACTTCCCTCCCAAAATGACGTCCAGTGAGGGAAGCCAGGACAACAGAGTGGGGTGGCAAGTGGTGGCCAGGTTCTCACCGCCAGAGTCTAGTCTAGCTCAGGGTCCAGCTCAACTTCGTCCTTGCGCCAGTGGCCCCCAGTCCCTTTCCACCACCAGGTTAACCCAGGCACTAGGGCAGGAACAGGGTGAGGAAGCAAGTCAAGCCGAGCAAGGCAGGCAAAAGTGAGTCTTGTCTTCATGGGCCGCTCACAATGACATCCTTTTTGAGTGCAACTGCTGCAAAAACATCCTGGACAGAGAAGCAACAGGCCAAAATAATCCCTTGCAGCTGCTAAAGTAGCTCAGTTAGAAGAGCATTAGATTGAAAATCTAAAGGTCCCTAGTTCAATCACAGCTTTTGGCAGTTTTTTTTCATCCTCTTTGTGCAGGGGCAGCTTGTTCTCTGGCAGCACAGCGGTGCCTGCACCCAAGGTGAGCAGGGCTGACCTGGGGCAAAGGAATTTTGGGGACCTCTTCCATTAAAAAAAAGTTGCAATACTGTATTCTCATGGGGTCCCTGCGGGGCCTGGGGCAAATTGCCCCACTTGCCTCCCCTCTGGGTGGCACTGAAGGTGAGTCTCTGATCTTGGACTCTGCAGTAGGAAAACATAGAATGGACTTTTGCCCCTAGTTGGCCCACCTGACCTTTAACAACGAGACCTGTCTTTCCCAATATGGCAGGAAGAGAGCAAGGCAGGGTGACCCTCAGGAATGCTGCCAGAGGGCTGCTAGCAGTGGTTTCCCCAGGAATTGAAATTAGGGGGGGTGTTCAAATTTACAGGAGGGGTGTCAGGACCAATGAGATAAATAAAAGAGATATGAAAAACGTAAATGTTTTGTTAGGATTATGCAAATTTAACATAAGAATAATGCAAGTTACACCAAAACACATAACAGGTCCAGATTTCTAAAAAAATATACATTTAAAAATATTTAATTTAAATTGACTTTTGCAATGGACCCCCTATCTTCAGGAAGACCTCATTGCTGTAACTGGGTCACAGTGTGAGTGGCCATTCAAGTCTTTGGGGCTGTGAGGTCTGAGACTGAAAGGAGTGGGCTTGCGGTCATGGCTTTGGGCACAGGAGAAGTGGGGCTGGGATTAGAGATGCCCCTTATCACCCGCTAGCTCCATTACTGCATCACCCAAAAGCCTCGCTCAGGGTCCACTATGCGTCCTTGTGCTGGGCACTGCAGGGACAATCAGAGGGACAGCAGGATGCATAAGGAAATAGATGAGTGTGTGAGGCAGATGGGTGAAGGGGGGTGTGTGGCATACATTGGGGATGGATGGGGGGTTGAGAGTTGGACGGACAGCAGGACAGATGGAGAGCTGCAGGGATGGGTGGTGATGTCAGAGGCTGGACTTGTGATGGGTTCAGCTCATGGCCGCTGGCTCTGTCATCTCCTGCCCCCATCTGCCCATCTGCCCCTGTCTCTCGCAGGCAGCACTCAGCAGAGTCTGGCCCTGTTGTTACACTGGTACCCACATCCAGCGCACACCTGTGCGTAATGTGCTCCTGGAGAGCTCAGGCAGGGAGAAGCGTGTGGCTCACAGCTGCTGAACCAGCTACTCCAAAGAGTGCCGCAGATCTCCCCCTCCTTGGGCAGCAACACCCTGGCCGGGGGGTTCCCTGTCCTTCCTCGCGGCCAAAGCAGCCTGCTCAGCGCAGAAACCGAGGTCACCTGTCTCTGCCCAGCCTCTAGCTGGAGCTGCTCCAGCCCCGAATTGCTGGTATCGTGCCTGGCCGGAGTTGGTGTGATGTCCTAACAGAGTCTGTTCTTTCTCCCTGGTAGATAGTGATTTTCCCCACTGCAGTTAGTTGCTCTTTCTCTGCTTCCACCATAGCCCCTCCCCAGCGATAGTGACCCCTGCTGGCCAGGCACGGGAGTGTCCTGTAGGTGCCTTCTTGTAGGAGCAGTGACTCCTGGTGGCGAGGGGCAGCAATGCCTGGCATGTATCCCCCTTAGCATTGCTTCAGAGACCCCTGGTGGCAACTGAGGTCAGTTGCCTGTGTGACTCCCACTACTTCCATTGCGCCTGTGAGCGCTGGTGGGTAGGTGAGGCAGGGCCTTGTGTGTATATCAGCCATTGGGGCAGGGCCCTCTGCGTATCCCACTCTCATCTCAGTGACTCGTGTTGCCCAGGTGGGGCAGTCCCCTGTATGTATTTACTCCCCGCAACCCCTGCATTGGGCCTGTGACCACTGGTAGCCAGAGGAGTCAGTGCCCAAGCTGTATTCTTCACCTTCCCCAAGGTGGCAGGGTGCCTGGGTGGCTGTGTCAGACAGTGCCTTGGGTATCTTTCAACTCCTTTGTGGCAGTGAGCCCTGCTTCTGGTGTGTATCACTCCCCCACTAGGGATGTGCACTGGTGGCCAAGTATGGCAGTGCCCTTTGTGTAGCCCCCTCTCCCCGCCCCCCAAGGTGACCAGATAGAGAGTGTGAAGGATCGGGACGGGGTGGAGGCTAATAGGCACCTACATAAGAAAAAGCCCTGAATATCAGGATTATCCCTATAAAATCGGGACATCTGGTCACCCTATCCCCTCTACCCATGTGCCAGGTATGGCAGGCACTGATCCCTGGTATCCCTGTGGGGCAATACCCTCTGTATATCCCCCAATTGGGGCAGTAACCCCTGCTGGTCAGGTGGGGCAGTGCCTTGTGTGTGTGTGTCCCCTATTTAGGTAGTGACCCCGATGGCTAAGTGAGGCAGTGGCCTTTGATTTTCTCTTCTCTCCCCAGCCCCCCCTCTCTCTGGTGTAGGACCCCCAGTTGGGGCACTACCCGATGTGTATCTCTACTAATTGGAGCAGTGACCTCCCCGTGGTGCCCTGGTGTGGCAGTGCCCTATTGCTTTCTCCTTCCCCTTCTCTCCATGCCATTGTAGTAGTGGCCACTTCAGGTAGTAGCCTGTTTATCATCTCCCCCACACCAGCACCATTGCAGCAGTGCCACCTGTGACCATGTGCGGCAGTGCCCTGCCTGTATGCCCCCCTTAACCTTTGCTGCAGTGACCCCAGGTGCCCACTTTGAGTAGTAGCCTGTGTGTACCTCACCTCTTGGTGCAGTAACGTGTGTGGCCAGCTAAGACAGTGCACAGTCTGTGACGTCTGGTGGCCACGTAGGGCAGTGGCCTGTATGTACCATCTCCTCTGGAACAGTGACCACTGGTGTCTTGGTGCTAAGATGCAGCCACTTCTGGGTTACATGGTGGGGCTGTTTACCGGACAGTGGGGACAGCCCCCCTGTTCCAGGAAGTAGGGGAATGTCTGGTGTTTGGGGCAGAGCGTTCCACTTTCTATTGAACTGTGATGCTCTGAGCACCTTTTCCCTGCATGAAGAAGACCTTGTGTGACCCCAAAGCTGGTCCAGTAACAGGTATCACCTCATCTGCCTTGTCTCCCTGGTCTTCTGGCAACTGTCCAACTTCCCCTTTGCTGTTGGTCTTGAAACCTCCTCCAAGCAACCCCCCATCAATCCCTTAAGATGCCAAACCTCTCCTGGAACCCAACCCTAGGGGGGGGGCACCCCACCTGAAAACCCTACGGCATCATGGGAGTGGTAGTGTCCACTGCCTCCATCTTCCCTCAGCCAGGATGGGCCCCACAGCACAATGGGAGTGGTCGTGTCTCCTGCTTCCATTTCCTGACAGCTGCTGCCAGGCCTGACCCAGACTTCCCATTTCTGGTGCGAGTCTGGAAGCAGATGCTGCCATGAGGCGGTGCCGGGAAGGGTGGTGCTGGTGTCAGGAGGAGTAGGTGGGTCTGTGCTACTGCGGGGAGGTGCTGCCCTTGCTGTGAAAGTACTCCGCTGTTAGAGGAGATGTCATCTCTCTTCCCTGCCGTGCTCTGCACCAGCCCCTGCTTGTCACGGGAGCAGGGCTGGCTCCAGGCACCAGCGTAGCAAGCAGGTGCTTGGAGCAGCCAATTCAAAGGGGTGGCCCGTATGGCATCGGGGCAAAACGTCTGGGTCTTTAGCGGAAATTCGGCGGCGGGTCCCCCATTCCCTGTCTTAGTCTTTGAGCTACCACCAAATGTCTACCAAAGATTAAGGGAGGGAGGACTCGCCGCAGAACTGCCACAGAAGAAGCAGTGTGGTTGAGCTGCCGCCGAAGAGCCACAGCTTTTCTTTTCTTTCTTATTTACTTTCTCCACACCGGTCATGGTTTTATAGACCTCCGTCTTATCCCCCTTTAGTCGTCTCTTTTCCAAGATGAAAAGTCCCAATCTTATGAATCTCTTCTGAGATGGAAGCTGGTCCATATCCTCTCATCATCTTTGTTGTCCTTTTCTGAATCTTTCCCATTCCAATAGATCTTTTTTGAGATTGGGGCGACGGCATCAGCACGAAGTATTCAAGATGTGGGTGTACCATGGATTTTTATTGAAGCGATATGATAGTTTCAGTCTTCTTATCTATCCCTTTCTTAATGATTGCCAACACTCGGCTGCATATTGAGTGGATGTTTTCAGAGAACTATCCACAATGACTCCCAGATCTCTTTCTTGAGTAGTAATAGCTAATTTAGACACCATCGTTTTATAGGGATAGTTGGGATTATGTTTTCCAATGTGCATTACTTTGCACTTAACAGCACCGACGTTCATCTGCCATTTGGTTGTCCCGTCACCCAGTTTTGTGAGATCTCTTTATGGCTCTTTGCAGTCTGCCTGAGCAATTTTGTATCATCTGCAAATTTTGCCACCTCACTGTTTACCCCTTTCCCCAGATCATTTATGAATAAGTTGAACAGTACTACTCTCAGTACAGACACCTGGGGACAAGAGAGGGAAGATCTTCTTCTGACACTGGCAGACCAGGTGCCAGCTCATACCAAGGCCCGCAGGCCTTACTGAAAAGTGACAAACGCATGGCTGGAACCTAGTCTTTCTCACCTGTTGGTTACTGTTGTTAAAACAGGCCTTAGATTTATAAAAATGTGTTTAGTGTTTAGAGTTTATGACAAGCTCGTGAGTTGCTGCATGCATTCTTCTCACTTATAATAGCCGTAGCCCATGTTGTAAGGTGATATATAAGCGTTGACACTAAAGCTGTAAACCCCCTTGCCGCCACCCTGCCACCAGTCAGGAGAGAAGCATTGCCAAGTGTGAAATGCTAGTTTACCAGAAGAGGCATCATCTCCTTTCCAACAAGAGAAGGCCCTGAGGCAACGTCTACACTACAGCATAAAATCGAAATTACTAAAACCGGTTTTATAAAACTGATATTATAAAATCAATTTTATGCGTCCACACTAGGGCACATTAATTCGGTGGTGTGCGTCCATGGTCCTAGGCTACCATCGTTTTCCGGAGCGGTGCACTCTGGGTAGCTACAGTAAAAGTATGAGACCAATAACTTCGATTTCCGTCCACACTAACCCTAAATTGATATAGTAATATCGATTTTAGGGTTACTCCTCTCATTGGGGAGGAGTACAGATATTGATTTTAAGAGCTCTTAAAATCGATTTAAAGTGCCTTGTAGTGTGGACGGGTACAGAGTTAAATCAATTTAACGCTGTTTAAATCGATTTAACTGTGTAGTGTGGAACAGGCCTGACTAAGAAATCAGGCAAGCCACTATGGATCATCCGTGGACAAAAGACCTGGTTGATTGCTCCCCCTCACACACCCAGGAGGAGGCAAAGACCTGCACAAACACTTGCCCCTGTCAGCTTGAGCTCTGGGGGAATGGAATAACAATCCCTGTCAGGAAGAAAATGTTGTCCCCACCCTGGATGCTGCTTGGACTTCAGGGAGACCGCACATTTTCTAAGCATAAGCAAAGGATCCTGGCTGTTTTGCTAGGGTTAGCCCTATGACTCCATGTTAAAGCTATTCTAGTGCCTGAGAAACTCACACTTGATACATGGTGGGTGAGATTAAAGCATGGATATCATAACCTAGTCCCAGATTTGGACCTTAGCGTCCAAAATATGGGGGTTAGCATGAAAACCTCCAAGCTTAGTTACCAGCTTGGACCTGGTAAAGCTGCCACCACCCAAAAAATTAGAGTGTTTTGGGGCACTCTGGTCCCCACAAAAACCTTCCCTGGGGACCCCAAGACCCAAATCCCTTGAGTCTCACAACAAAGGGAAATAAACCTTTTCCCTTCCCCACTCCAGGTGTTCCTGGAGAGATACACAGAAGCAACCTCCGTGAATCTAAGCAGAGGGATTCCACCCTCCCCCCTTTCCAGCTGGGAAACACAAGCACTTCCCTCTTCACCCAGAGGGAATGCAAAGTCAGGCTAGTAAATCTAACACACACAGATTTCCCCCTGACTTCTTCCTCCCACCAATTCCCTGGTGAGCTGTAGACTCAATTCCCTAGAGTTCCCCACTAAAGAAAAACTCCAACAGGTCTTAAAAGAAAGCTTTATATAAAAAGAAAGAAAAATACATAAAAATGGTCTCTCTGTATTAAGGTGACAAATACAGGGTCAATTGCTTAAAAGAATATTGAATAAACAGCCTTATTCAAAAAGAATACGATTTAAAGCACTCCAGCAACTATAGACATGTAAATACAAAAAAAAAAACATATAAATCACTAGATGATCCTTTGTACTTACAACTGGGAAACAGAAGATTAGAAAGCAAGAAATAGAAATCCCCTCATAGCTGAGAGAGCATACAGGCAGAAAACCAAGAACAAAGGATTCACACACAAACTTCCCTCCACCCAGAGTTGAAAAAATCCTGTTTCCTGATTGGTCCTCGGGTCAGGTGCTTCAGGTTACTTTTTTTTTCAGGTGAAAGAGACATTAACCCTGTTTATGACAGTGGAACACGCAACCATAAGGAGCCCCACTGCCTTAGGGTTAGGGTTATGCCATTTGATCTCTTTGTTCTTCTTAGTGCTGCAGTTCTTTGCCTTAAGCTTATGCCATTCGATCTCTTTCAGGGTATGTTTTGGTTCCTGAGAGGTAAAAGGCTGCTGTGTGTGTGGTGTTATGGAGTGAGGTAGCAAAGGTTGGTTGCAGAGGTTGTGCAGGTGCCACAGAAATTCGCCCCCCCACCACCGCCAACCCCAGTTCTGGTCCCAGAGTCCAGAATTTGCATTAACCTGCCTGCTGACCTCTGACTAGGAATTTCACCCTGCTAACTCTTCCAGCAAAACAGGCCAAAGAAAGAGTACGCAAGCACTGTACCGCAGCCCCCGTGCTCTTTTCGGTTCCTTCCCACAGAACTTTCACTGCATACCAGTCCAGTCCCTTGCTGTTGCTTGTCTAAGAGCTGCATGCATATGCTAGACCGTACCCTGTGCTGATTCCCGACTTTTGTGCTCCATACAGCCTTGCCCGTCCATGTCTCTGTGGCGCAATGGGTTAGCGCGTTCGGCTGTTAACCGAAAGGATGGTGGTTCGAGCCCACCCAGGGACGGCGATGAGCCCGTGCTACTTCCTTGCTTCCCCGAGGCCTGCAGGGAGCCTCCAAAGTCCCCTTTTGCTGCCTCTTGGCCTCAGTGCTTTCAGCTGGTGGCCCAAAGAGCGTGCTGGATGCCATTCAGAAACCCGTCTCCCAGCAGCCGTGCCGGAGGCTCAGGCTTAATCCTCAAGGCCGAGCACAAAAACTTTCAGCCAGGAACATTTTGCTCCCTTCCCGCCTCCGCCAAAGCGGCAAGGGAGAAGGGGACGAGACACACCTGCTCAAAGACGCCTCCCTCCCACTTCCCTGTAGGCTGTGCAAAGCTGTTGGCCTGCCTCATGCCTCGTCAGGAAAGAGCAGCCATGCTGCCCAAGCCTGAGTCATGTGCACAGCCAGGCCCGCCCCGGCTGACGGCGCGCAGAGCCACGCGAGTCAATGGCAGGTGGAGTCGGTAGCCTCGGCTCTTTCCCCTGACAGCCACACAGCACTGCCTAGCGCCCCGAGAGCCTCCCTCCTGTTCTCCCGCAGCCCGCCGGGGTGGGTGGGAAAAGGGGACCAGGAAGCACTGCAGCCTCATTCTGGGACAGGAGTCCCTTGCCACACCCAGACCTCCCTCTTGCCTTCAGCCCAGGTAGCCAGGGAGCCCTCTGGCAGGCCATCGCCTCAGCCACCTCTTGCCGCTCTGCTGGTCACCGCCTCGCTGGAAGGCCCAGAGGGAAAAGAAACAAACGCACACATAGCAGAGGATGGTTTCGATCCATCGACCTCTGGGTTATGGGCCCAGCACGCTTCCGCTGCGCCACTCTGCTGGCTCTTCACAGCCCTGCCACCCAGCCGGCACTATCCAGATTAGGGCCTTACGCGCTCTCATGCTGGCAGGCGGATGCGCAGGCTGCTAGGCAGCTGCCCTGGTCACAGGATTTTACAGCGTCTGCAGGGTAAAAGGGATCTCTTTGGGGTTTGGACCCCACTGGGAGCTGGGTAGCTGAGTGCCGGAGATGGGAGCACTTCTTAAACTGTTCTCAGTTAAGCCTTCAGCTGGTGGGGGATGAGGTTCAGCCTTGGATCCGTGTCTGCAGCAGGCAAGCGCCTCTGGCTCAGTCGGCCCCCCTCGCTGTCTTAGCAGACTAAAACCCGGAGCAAACGCACACGCCTTGCAAAGGAAGAGGAGCCTGGATCTTGAACAAATGTCAACATTTTATTAAGATGACGTTCAAAGAAAAAAAAAGGGTACGGTACAGCGTTTAGGAGCAGAAGTTTCTGGTGATCAGGGAACAACATACAGATTACCCAGGGGGTGCGAAGTTCGGTTTAAGATCGGGTGGCATAAGGAATACATAATGTGCAATAGCCCCGACTGGGGGTAAAAGGTTAACGTACAGACACTGAGTTAGGAGGGTATGTTGTCCATGTGAGGGCTAAGTTCAGGTGTGGAGTATAATGAGCGGATAGGACGATGAGGATGGATTGACCCGCATTTGGTGAGTTTGAACGTTCAGTGTTTTTTAATCTTTTCTACAATCTAGTTTAAGCAGGGTCGCTATGAACTCTATCCTGTCATCTGTTGGTGATCTGTTGTAAAGGCCTTTTGAGGCTGCTGTCATTTGCATGGTTCCACCCACCCCGGATTGCATGATGGGAGTGCTTGTCCAAACGGTCATTTCAGCTGCTGTGGGATCCCCAGTCTCTTTGTTATTGGGGCAGGAGTAATGCAGTGTATTTTGCTGTTCGTTTTGGATCAAGGAGAGAGTAACTGTAGCTGGCATTTGAGGCCTGAGAGCTTCACCCTCGCCTCAAAAGTACTCATCATTAAGGGGTCTGGGTTCCCAATGCCCAAGGTTTATGGGAGGCTGGAATGGATGTTTGTTTGGTTCGGGTCTTCGCAGCCAGTGCATGCTGGTTTTGTTCCTGCTGTTCCTGGTGTGTAAAGACAGAGGTGTTTTTGAATCTCTTTGAGTTGTTGTTAGTGGTGCAGTTGTTGGCCTTAAGCTTATGCCGTTTGATTTCTTTCAGGGTGTGTTTGGGTTCTGAGAGGTAAAAGGCAGCTGCTGTGTGTGTGGTGTTATGGAGTGAGGTAGTGAAGGTTGATTTGCAGAGATGGTGCATGTGCCACAAAAGTTGTGGAGGCCCACCCCCAACTCTGGTCCCAGAGGCCAGATTTTGTGTAAACCTACCCATTGACCTGTTACTAAGAATCTAGTTTCAGAGTGTGTTACAAAAGCTGTGTCCCACAGCTTGACTGTCAGAATCCAATCTGCAAAATTTTTTTGCTGTCTAAGTGGTGAGGAGCCTTTTCCCCAACTATGGGGTTGTTTTCAACTTATAGTGTGAAAAAGAAATCACAACTTAGTCTTTCAGAAATTTTGGAAAACTGCATTTAGTCACTAACCACTTTTTTCCTATGGCTAGTTCTAAACATGGGTTAGAAATGTAAAACATTCTGTTTTTAAACTGGAGAGACGTAAATGGCATAAAATGTGCACTTAAAGATTCCACTAGAAATCCATAGCACTAAGTACAAATATCCCTTTTGAATCTCTTTTATTTCACCATGTTTTGGAACCCATGTCCCTTGCCTAACGAGATTCATGTAGGTTCTGGTGAGTCCCGAAATCATGAACCGCTAAGTTCCGTTCTACTGTCCTTGATTCATATAACCGGAATAACTGCACTTTATTACCACTGCCCTAATAAGAAAGAGACTGAGGATCCCACAGCAGCCGAAATGATCCTTTGGACAAGCACCCCCATCATACAATCCGGGGTGGGTGGAACCATGCAAATGACAGCAGCCTCAAAAGGCCTTTACAACAGATCACCAACAGATCGCAGAGTAGAGTTCATTCTCACCCTGCTTATCTCCTCCCCACAGCCGGGCAGATTGGACAAATGATCAGGGAGGAGTATAGAAATATTGCTCAGGCAGGCAGGAGTGAAATCAGGAAGGGCAACTCATGCTTGGAGTTGTACCTAGCAAGAGATGTTAAGAGTAACAACAAGAAGGGTTTCTTCAGGTATGTTAGCAACAAGAAAAAAATCATGGAAAATGTGGGCCCCTTACACAGTGAGGGAGGCAACCTAGTGATAGAGGATGTGGAAAAAACTAATGTACTTGATGCTTCCCCCTGCCCCCATCTTCACGAACAAAATCAGCTCCCAGACTGCTGCACTGGGCAGCATAGCATGGAGAGGAGGTGACCAGCCCACTGTGGAGAAAGAAGTGGTTCAAATCTATTTAGAAAAGCTGGATGAGCAAGAATCCATTGGGCTGCATGCGATGCATCTGAGGGTGCTAAAGGAGTTGGCGGGTGTAATTGTAGGGCCACTGGCTATCTTTGAAAAGTCATGGTGATCGGGGGAGGTCCCAGATGACTGGAAAAAGGCTAATGTAGTGCCCATCTTTCAAAAAGGGAAGAAAGAAGGAGGATCAGGGGAACTACAGGCCAGTCAGCCTCACCTCAGTCCCTGGAAAAATCATGGAGCAGGTCCTCGAGGAATTAATTCTGAAGCACTCAGAGGAGAGGCAAGTGATCAGGAGCAGTCAGCATGGATTCAGCAAGGGCAAGTCACGCCTGACTAACCTAATTGCCTTCTGTGAGGAGATAACTGGGTCTGCAGATGAGGGGAAAGCAATGGAGATGTTACTCCTTGACTTTATCAAAGCTTTTGATACAATCTCCCACAGTATTCTTGTCATCAAGTTCAAAAAGTATGGGCTGGATGAATAGATTATAAAGTGGACAGAAAGCTGGCTAGGTCGTCGGGTTCAGCGGGTAGTGATCAATGGCTCCAAGTCTAATTGGCAGCCGATATCAAGCGGCGTGCCCCAAGGGTCGGTCCTGGGGCTGGTTGTGTTCAACATCTTCATTAATGATCTGGAGGATGGCTTGGACTGCACTCTCAGCAAGTTTGCAGATGACACTAAACTGGGAGGAGCGGTCGATACGCTGGAGAGTAGGGATAGGATACAGAGGGACCTAGAAAAATTAGAGGATTAGGCTGAAAGACACCTGATGAGGTTCAGCAAGGACAAGTGCCCAGTCCTACACTTAGGACGGAAGAATCCCATGCACTGCTCCAGACTAGGGACCGAATGGCTAGGCAGCAGTTCTGCAGAAAAGGGCCTAGGGGTTACAGTGGATGAGAAGCTGGATATGAGTCAACAGTGTGCCCTTGTTGCCAAGAAGGCTAACGGCATTTTGGACTGTATACGTAGGGGCCTTGCCAGCAGATCGAGCGACGTGATCGTACCCTTCTATTCGACATTGGTGAGGCCTCATCTGGAGTACCGTGTCCAGTTTTTGGCCCCACACTCCAAGAATGATGTGGAAAAACTGAAAAGAGTCCAGCCTAGGGCAACAAAAATGATTAGGGGGCTGGAAGACATGACTTATGAGGAGAGGCTGAGGGAACTGGGATTGTTTAGTCTGCAGAAGAGAAGAATGAGGGGGGATTGATCGCTGCTTTCAACTACCTGAAAGGGGGTTCCAAAGAGGATGGATCTAGACTGTTCTCAGTGGTACCAGATGACGGAACAAGGAGCAATGGTCCCAAGTTGCGGTGGGGAAGGTTTAGGTTGGATATTAGGAAAACCCTTTTTCATGAGGAGGGTGGTGAAGCATTGGAATAGGTTCCCTAGGGAGGTGGTGGAATCTCCTTCCTTAGAGGTTTTTAAGGTCAGGTTTGACAAAGCCCTGGCTGGGATGATTTAGTTGGGGATTGGGTTGGACTAGATGACCTCCTGAGGTCCCTTTCAACCCTGAGAGGCCATGATTTTTAAGCTGTTCCCGTGTATCAAGGTGAGCTGCAGCTCAGCGAACCCCAAGGATCTGAGGCCAGCTACTTTGCAGGAGAGACAGACCATGCAGCAAGTACAACACGGGGTCACACCCCGGCCGGCAGATAGAATCTCATGTCTGAGATCCCGGCTCCTGTTCCTTTGCAAAGTGTGTGCTTTTGCTCCAGATTTTAGCTGTGGGCCAAGTGCCCTCTGGCTTCTCGTCCGGGCTCCGTCCTCCATGTACCTGGCCATCAGCGGGACTGTCTCAGGAGAGCAGCTTCCCCACCCTCGCTGCATCCCAATCTCCGCCCAGCTGGGGAAGGAGCAGAGGCAGCTCGGAGAAAAGACCCCTTTGAGCGCTGGAGACGGCTGGAGCATCTTATTTGCATACCCACAGTGCATTGCCTGCAGCGAAGCGAGTCCCTGGTCAAGGGGCTGGTTTTGCTCCCTGTGTCACCGGTTCCCATGATCCAACTCAGGCTGTCGATCAGTTCAATTCCATTTCCTCTAAAAGCTAGCAGTTTAGTGGGCTGTGAGAGTAGTCACCCTGACTTGTGGTAGCATATGCGGTTGCCCCGGCAGAGACTCTGCTTTTTTTTTTCTTCTTCTTTTTTTTTTTTCTCCCTTTCCCAGTTTGTATAAATCTTTTGCCTTTTACTAAAGATTTTTGTGGAGAGGAGCATTTATGAGTTTGTACCCAATTTTTTTGAGGCTTTGTTTTGGTAAGACTGTTCCCTGTTGTGAAAAAAACAGGAGGATACTACCTCACCTAGTGTCAGTAACTCAAGCTTTTCTATTAGTGTAAGAAAACAACTGAGAGCTCTGAAAATGACTGTGTGGGATTTTTTGTCCTTTTTTTTTTTTTTTTTTTTTGAGCTCATCGTGTTAGTGAGATGGCTTCCTAGCTAACAGGGGACTGTTTTGTGATGTGTATTCTGCTGGCTCTTTGGTTTCATAAGTTTTTGGTTATCACAGTTAAAGAGCAGCAAAGAATTGCGTTGTTGTTTGTGTTAACGTTTGGTCTGTCCTAAGAGTGTATGGTTTGGAGTCATTTGTAACTCTTGGGTTAGTTATTGTCAACAGCTTATTTTTGGGTCCCTGAGCTGAAAGGCTGCTCTTGCGGATTTCAGTTTGTCATTGTTGGAAGGTCAGTTAAAGAGCTGCTTTCTTAATCTAGTCCATGAGGGTTCATACGCTGCCCTCCTTAATATACCTTCCAGAAGGTGATTGCATGGTTTCCCTCGTCTCCCCACAGAAGAGAAATTGTCCATCCCTTTCCTGTTGGGAAAACACCAGTGTTTTTAAATGTTTTGCCCAGATGAGGGATAGTTCATAGGAGCAGAAGAGGAGGAAGTTTGTGGCCATTTGAGTCAGATTCCTAGGGATTAAGGCCAGAAGGAATCAGTCGATCACCTCAGAGGGACTAAGGGGCACCAATGCCCCAAATAGCGAGGAACTGCTTTGATGCAATTGACTGTATGTTTGAGATAGTTGCGTGGGAAGGAGCAGAAAAGAGCACTGGGGCTGCGGAATAGCGCTTGCATAGGCTTTCTTTGCCCTGGTTTCTTGTAAGAGTTAACAGTGAGAGATTGGTAGTCACAGGTCAGTGGGTGGGTTTATGGAAATTAGGAGTCTAGAGGGGAAACCAGGGAGAGGAAGGCATCTGCAAGACTTGTCTGTCTTTGAACAGAATTGTGTGTTAAGGGTTCTTGCTTTGAATTCTTCCACTGGAGTCATTTCGGGGAAGTGAGTCAGTCTCCCGTAGAGTTCCCTAGTTATGGTGTTTGTTGCATGTCTGGGAGCTCGTCCTGATGAGGTAGAAATGGGTGGGCGCAGGGGTGTGCGTGCGTGGCAGAGTGTCAGCATTGTTTCTTGTTTCCCTGGAGCTAAGATCAAAGCATAGTGGCTGTTTTTCTCAGTATAATCTGTGATATGTCTTTGATGTGAGCACTGTGTATTAGCTTGATTTTTAAAAGAAGAAAATTAGTGAGAACAGGAGTTTGCTTTATCTACTCCATGCATGGATCTGGTATTGCAGTGTTTCCAGGAACAGTGTATCTTCTTTAGGGGAGACCTTTCTGATTAGAAAAACAGAAAAAAGTTAAACTGTAATGATCTTTTTTTCAAGCAGATTTTTTTTTTGAAATAGCAGAAAAATGTGGTATCTTTAGTGTTTTTGTTTCTTTATGATAAACACAATACAGTTACACTTTCTTGGAAGTGTTTTGTGAGTCTGCAGATGTGAGAGGTTCTTCTTTGTTTTCCTAGAGAATTATTTAAGAGGCTGGACTCCTTTCTGCTGTGATTCTTTTCAACAGTATGAGGGACAAATGCTTTCTGGACTCTGGGTCTGTTGGGGAGATGGTTGTTTTTTTCTTTTGTTTTTCTTGGGGTGGGGGCTTGGTAATATTTGAGATTACGTGTACATCAACAACTGCATGAGTTACACAGACTTCTCCGTACCCGACCTACGTTCTATGTATCTTGGTTCGTAAGATCGAGACAAGGCACTAGGTGTCGTGCTGCATCTGGCACACAAGGGCCCCAAGCCTGATTTTTTTTCCCCCAAACTGACTGTAATCTAAATGCTAAATAATAACCCTTAACTTCTCATTATTGCCACCCTCACTATTGGAAAATCCCCAAAATCACAACAGTGACTTACAAATGATGAGAATTCTTTGTTTAAAAAATGTAATGTGGGTTCTCTATCTTTCCCTTCCAGTTTTCTGAACCAGGCAAGCTTGAAACTTACTTTTCTAGTGCAGCCAGAGCCCCAGGGAGCAGGAGCCCCCGGTGCCTGGGGCTGGCAGGCAGTGGGGTTCCTCACGGTTGTGTATTCCACACACACTTTGATCTCACCCACCAAGCATCAAGTGTGATCTCCTCAGGCACTAGAACAGCCTTAACATGGAGTCACAGACAGCCCCCTTGGGCACCCTGACTCTAGCTTGCAACCCAGGTGTAGCAGAAGCTGCTGTAACACTCAAACTCTGTATGTCCTTTAGGGCTAACCCTAGCCAAACAGCCGGGATCCCTTGCTTATGCTTAGAAGGCGTGCCATCTCCCTGAAGTCCAAGCAGCATCGGGGGTGGGGACAACAGTTTCTTCCTGACAGAGATTTTTATTCTATTCCCCCAGAGCTCAAAGAGATGGGGGCAAGTGTTTGTGCAGGTCTCTGACTCCTCGTGGGTGTGTGAGGGGAAGCAATCAACCAGGTCTTTTGTCCATTGATGATCCACAGTGGCCTGTCTGATGTCTCAGTCAGGCCCTTCTCTTGTTGGAAAGGAGATGACGCCTCTTCTGGTAAACTAGCATTTCACACTTGGTAATGCTTCTCTCCTGACTGGTGGCGGAGTGGCAGCAAGGGGGTTTACAGCTTTAGTGCCAACGCTTATATATCACCTTACAACACGGGCTACGGCTATTATAGGTGAGAAGAATGCATGCAGCAACTGACGAGCTAGTCATAAACTCTAAACACATTTTTATGAATCTAATGCCTGTTTTAACAACACTAACAAACAGGTGAGCAAGACTAGTTTCCAGCCATGCGTTTGTCACTTTTCAGTAAGGCCTAGGGGCCTTGGCGTGAGCTGGCACCTGGTCTGCCAATGTCAGAAGAGGATCTTCCCTCTCTTATCCCCCGGTGTCTGTACTGGGAGCAGTACTGTTCAACTTATTCACAAATGATCTGGGGAAAGGGGTAAATGGTGAGGTGGCAAAATTTGCAGATGATACAAAATTGCTCAAGATAGTTGAGTCCCAGGCAGACTGCGAAGAGCCACAAAGAGATCTGACACAACTGGGTGATGGGACAACCAAATGGCAGATGAACATCAGCGCTGTTAAGTGCAAAGTAATGCACGTCTAAATTAGCTGTTACCACTTGAGAAAGAGATCTGGGAGTCGTTGTGGATAGTTCTTTGAAAACATCCACTCAATGTGCAGCGGAGTGTTGGGAATCATTACGAAAGGGATAGGTAAAAAGACAGAAACTATCATATCGCTTCAATATCAATCCATGGTACGTCCACATCTTGAATACTGTGTGCTGATGCAGTCGCCCCAATCTCAAAAAAGATCTATTGGAATGGGAAAGATTCAGAAAAGGACAACAAAGATGATAAGGGGATATGGACCAGCTTCTGTCTAAGAAGAGATTCATAAGATTGGGACTTTTCATCTTTGAAAAGAGACGACTATAGGGGGATACGACGGAGGTCTATAAAACCATGACCGGTGTGGAGAAAGTAAATATAAAAGAAAAAAAAAGCTGTGGCTCTTTGACGGCAGCTCAACCACACCGCTTCTTCTGCGGCAGTTCGGCGGCGAGTCCTCCCTCCCTTCCTCTTTGGTAGACATTTGGTGGCAGCTCAAAGACTAAGACAGGATATACGGGACCCGCCGCCGAATTACCGCCAAAGACCAGACATGCTGACCCGATACCAGACGGGCCGCCCCTTTGAATTGGCTGCTCCAAGCACCTGCTTGCTACGCTGGTGCCTGGAGCCAGCCTGCTCCTGTGACAAGCAGGGGCTGGTGCAGAGCGTGGCAGGGCAGGGAGATGACATCTCCTCTAATAGCGGGGCCCTTTCACAGCAAGGGCAGCACCTCCCCGCAGTAGCACAGACCCACTTATTCCTCCTGCTTTCTCCTGACACCAGCACCACCCTTCCCGGCAGCAACCTGCTTCCAGACTCGCACCAGAAATGGGAAGTTTGGGCCGGGCCTGGCAGCAGCTGTCAGGAAATGGAACCAGGAGACACAACCACTCCCATTGTGCTGTGGGGCCCATCCTGGCTGGTGGGAGATGGAGGCAGTGGACACTACCACCCCCATGGTGCCGTAGGGTTTTCAGATGGGGTGCCCTCCCCACGGTTGGGCTCCAGGGGAGGTTTGGCATCTTAAGGGACTGGGTGGGGAGGCTTGGAGGAA